>NC_090743.1:33124719-33142219 GCF_036898095.1 Palaemon carinicauda
TAGGAAGGCAAACTATGAATCTATCTATGGATTTAGAATAAAACAAAAATTGCTGGCATGAACTTATCTAAAATTTGAATGTATGAATACGACAGAACATTTTTTTCTTATATAAAAAATTTTCATCCGCTAACTTTAATCGTCATAATACTTATCTCTTTATTGAGATATTTAAAAACAAGAGTCATGTTTCCATTGAGGGTGACTGAATATTTAATAGGCTAATCTCAGATTACTATGACGCGAGATTCTAGCTTTGACTCGGTATCATACTTCTGTATTTTTTAAATTCTTCGGTCAATGGAATGATAGAGAGAGAGAGAGAGAGAGAGAGAGAGAGAGGAGAGAGAGAGAGAGAGAGAGAGAAGGATATTGGATGTATCAAAGACTTTTTAGTCCATCCACGCGCGGAGACTTCATTTTGCTCTTGGATAGAGCGACTTAGTTTAAACATTTAGAGAGGTTTTATGATCTTGTCTAACTTATTCTTGAATTCAGAGAGAGAGAGAGAGAGAGAGAGAGGAGAGGAGAGAGAGAGAGAGAGAGAGGAGAGAGAGAGAGAGAGAGAGTTTACATCCCAGAAGACCACCCCTCAAAAAAAAAAAAAAAAGAGAAAATAGAGACCCCCACCAATTCTGATCTCAAATAGTTCACTATTACTTTCCATCTCCGACTTCCAAATAACAGAAATACCTTCACATTTTCCTATTCCGGATGCAAATCTTCATTTTCAAATCACAAAGGTTACCTGTTTCAGTGCTCTAAAGAAAGGTTGGATTGGGCAGGGGAGATCATCCCTGTGATTAGGAAGGAAGCCATTATGGTAAGGGAGAGATTGTTGCTTATTCGTTAGGAAGGAGAAATGATTGGGGGAGCTGTTCTTAATTTAGGGTTTTTCTCTTGAATACACAAACAACAACAAAAATAAGAGGTACAACGACGTCACAGTTGGTTGAACAAGACCTTAGGCAATCAGGAGAGAGAGAGAGAGAGAGAGAGAGAGAAGAGGAGAGAGAGAGAGAGAGAGGAGAGAGAGAGAGAGAGAGAGGAGAGAGAGAGAGTGTAATATAAAGGATACAACTGAAGAACATCTGTAGTAACGCACCAGTGATCTGATCCTACGTAAGATCTGTTATAACTGGTTCTTGCGTCATACTGAGAAATATATCTTTTAAAGGATATCATCCCTTTCGAATTAAGCAACATGGCGACTTTAAACGACACTGCTTCAACTAATATATGGTAATGTGAGCGAAGCAGATGCATAGTTCAGTGGGGGTCATTTCGGACATTGACGGGTGTCATAATAAAGATATGAATAAGGCCTTAGGGAATTCCCATAATGACGTCATATTTCCATTTTGTGAAGAGAATGACGCCAGCTGGAATGGGTGGATCGGGGTTAGCAATATCTGTTTATATTCGCACCTAAGATCTTGGAATAATAATTTCTCATCTTATTATATATATGATATAAAACATTTGCTGATGAAAAAATAACTTTTTTTTTTTTTAATATTACACTTGCATGCAAATAAGCATCCAGAAAATAACATACAGAAGGTCCTAAGCTTACAAACATTCGGACATACAAACAGAAATCCAACTGAAAATAACAAAGATAAGACAAAGAAATACTGTAATAAAACAATATTGTATCATTTAATACAGGAAAGCAAAGTGACATTTCCAATAACCTGATATCTATTTCATATGAAACCCGACTATTAGTTAAATTTTGTAGCTGGAAATCATAGGCATGGGATTCAGGTTAGGATTACCTTAGGCCAAATTTTACCAATTCAACTTACGAATATTCGACTTACAAACAGCTTCATGGAACTAATTAAATTTGAAAGTTTCTTTTTTTTTTAATCTTGATTTTTCTTTCTCAACTGCGAACCCATTAAGGCAGTGTTTCCCAACCCTGGGGTAAATTACCCCAGTGGGGTAATGGACCCGTATTTTTGGGGGTAATCAAGATGTTCTGATGCCCGTGTAGCCCTTTCTGTAACCAAGTCCAGAATAGAGAAAATTGCACAGGCAAAACAAGCTCAACTCTCACACTGAAAAAACCAGAGCAAACATAAAGTGATTACTAAATAATATCTAAAATATTGTTACACTGAATATTCTGCACTGATGATGGTTCATTTTGATATCCATTAAAATGGAAAAGTTTGAATTTGTTTTGGATTCTTAACTATAAGCAGCCAATAGCGGGCTACATGATCCATACAGTTCATCAGGTGGCTGCAAAAAAACATCCGATGTTACCGGGGTATATGTTCAATGGGGTAATTGATTAGTCGGAAATAAAATTTTTGGGGGTAATCATTTAAAAAAGGTTGGAAACACTGCATTAAGGTATTCGAAACCGTAATATTCGATGCCGAGTGATAGCCATGATGATGATAGGATTCATTGGTAACTAATGCCGAACACAATGTTCAAATATTTAAGCTTTTACAAGTCTATAAAATTAACTTGCACTGGATAACTAATGAATATTTAGTATATATTTATTACGCTTCCATCTCATTAGATTTCCCTCATTACTGTACCTCTGATATTGAAGAGTTGCGGCCAAGTATTCTAAAAATTATAGATCTTTCCAAAAAAAAAAAAAAAAAAAGTTCCGGTAGTCATATCATTTAGAATTGTAACTACAGTAACGTTTTTGTGAGTGTCCAAGATCTGACTGGTTTTGGTTGTGGTTGTCCTGGTGGTAGCATCCTTGCCTGGTGATTGCCAGACTGGGTTCGGGTCCCGCTCAAACTCGTTAATTCCATTGCTCGCTGCAACCTCGCCATCTTTGTGAGCTAAGGATGGGGGTTGGAGGGGTTGGGGAGCCTTATAGGTCTATCTGCTGAGTCATCAGCAGCCATTGCTTGGCCCTCCTTAGTCCTAGCTTAGGTGGGGAGGGAGCTTGGTCGCTGATAATATGTATATATGGTCAGTCTTTAGGCCATTGTCCCTGCTCGATAGGGCAATGTCACCGTCCCTTGCCTCTGCTATTCATGCGTAACCTTTAAACAAGACTGGAGACAAAAGTCTAACTTCCGTCTTTATTACATGAAAGTTCTGTCTAATTTCTGTGATGTGTTTTCAAAACTGCTAGTGACCATATTACCATATGTAGCTGGTTGTTGCGTTATTAACTTTACTTAATATAGTTTATTTCTATTTTGTACATTTGAAATGTTTTTACCAGCATCAAAAACAATTGTATTAATCTTAATTATAATAAAAATTTCATAATAATAATAATAATAATAATAATAATAATAATAATGATTCTAACAATAATTTTAATAATTTTAGTAATAATAATAATTTCAATAACAATAATAATTTCCATAACAATAACAATAATTTGAATTATCATAATAATAATAATTTCATTAATTTTAATAATAGAAATAATTTGAATAATTTTAACAATAATAATAATTTTGATCATTTTAATAACTGATATACAGTGTGCCATGTGATTCAATTCCAAACTACATTTGGAATTAACAGTGTTCTATGTTATACCAAAATCAATGATCCTTTATTATACGGCTTAACATTTTAAGAATATCACACCATGTCACGGAAATTGCTTAAAAATCAAACGGCTGTTATCACCGTTGAGCCTTGGTTCTGGACTATATCGTAGAAGTTATAATTAAACCTTAACTGAGAAAACGCTAACTGATTTACCCACTCGTTATCAGAATGAGGACGGAAGACTGTCAAAAGTTGAAGTTTCTGTAGCCTCAAATACATGGTTATGTTTGATGTAAGTGTATTATTCATATTCATAATCGTTTCATTTAGTGACTAACTATGGTAGATATATAAAACACACGCATACATACATACATAGCATCGGCACACACACACACACACACACACATATATATATATATACATCTATATATATGGATATACACACATACATATATATATATGTATATATATACATATATATATATATATATATACATATATATATATATGTATATATATACACACACACATATATATATATATATATATGTATATATACATATATATATATATATATATAAACACATATGCATGCAAGTATAATTTATTTACACATATAAATATATATATATATATATATATAATATATATAAAGAGAGAGAGAGAGAGAGAGAGAGAGAGAGAGAGAGAGAGAGAGAGTGTGTGTGTGTGTGTGTAAAACATTAATAAACGATCCACTATCTTGCAAATTCCCATTTCAAGCCCCCCCCCCAAAAAAAAAAAATAAACACAAATCCCCGAAAGAAAAATATAGCATAAAAATGTATATAGGTCGACGGACAAATGGCAAAAGAGGAACCCAGACTAAATTTTCCATTTGCAACCGCCCGTCAAGCGATAAACTACGCCCATTGCAAAGTTTCAAATGTCAATTGCAACAACCCGGTCAGCCAATTTCTCTCCCTACAAGGGTGAACCGACTGACCTGGAAAAGAAATAGACTCCATGGAATACTGTCATCATGTCCTAGGAGTTACAATGACATTGTTTTGTGCATGTTTTGAGGCTTGTGAAGGAACGTGAGCGAGTCCTGTAAACAAATGCTCTCGTTTAATTGCGTTTTAGAAAATATGTTGATGTGTGTCAACACGTGCATATTTCTCTCTCTCTCTCTCTCTCTCTCTCTCTCTCTCTCTCTCTCTCTATATATATATATATATACAATATATACAAGATATATATATATACACACATATATATATATATATATATATTTATATATATATATATATATATATATGTATATATATAGATAGATAGATAGATATATAATGATAACATAATATTATGTCTCATTCCAACAAGTGAGCAGGTACCCACATATACATACATTATATATATACTGTATATATATACAGTATATATATATATATATATATATATATATAATGTAAATAAAGATATAATAAGAGACCAAATACAGTAACGACTTGGAAATGAATGTTGAATTAAAATTACCAAGAAAAAATTATTCAAATTAAAATGAACAAAATCATTTCTTAAATTCTCATTATTAGTGAATTAATGAGAAAATCAAGAGGCCCAAAGAAAAGAAAGGAGTAAAGAAAAAGAGAACATAAAGTCATGTAAAACATGAATATAATTTATGCTGCAACTGAATATGTTATGCATTGATAATCATATATGCCTATTTATACAGCTTATACGGATCCATTACTAGCTTTAAACATCCAATTTGTATAATACGCGTTGTATTGTAGTCTATGCGACAACGTCCCTGCCTGGTGATCTGCCGGACTTGGGTTCGAGTCCCGATCAAGCTCCATAGTTTCTTGTAGTGTCTGCAACCTCACCATCCTTGTGAGCTAAGAATGGGGTGCTTAGGGGAACATATAGGTCTACCTACTGAGTCATCAGCCGCCATTGCATGGCCCTCCTTGGTCCTAGCTTGTGTGGAGAAGGGGCTTGGAGGCTGATCATATGTATATATGGTTAGTCTCTAAGGCATTGTCCTGCTTGCCAGGGCAATGTCACAGTCTTTTCTCTCTGCCATCCATGAACGGTCTTTACCCCTCAACTTACTGCACATACAAATGTTATACATACTTTTACATGCAGCAAACGGACGTCTATACTTAATCAAATTACCAAAGGAAAAAGTAATGTTCTCAACATGAATGAAATTAATGTATGAAAGAACAAAATTTCCATTTCATAGAAACCCATTTCCTAACGTACATTTTTCTTCTTCTTCTTCTTCTTCTTCTTCTCCTTCTTGTTCTTGTTCTTGTTCTTCTTCTTATTATTATTATCATTATTAATTGCTAAGCTACAACCCTAGTTGGAAAAACAAGATGCTATAAGCCAAGGGGCACCAACAGGCAAAATAGCCCAGTGAGGAAAGGAAACAAGGAAAAATGAAATATTTTAAGAACAGTAACATTAAAATGAATATTTTCTAGCAAAACAAGAGGAAGTAAAATAAGATAGAATAATGTGCCCGAGTGTACCCTCAAGCAAGAGAACTCTTAATAATAGTTTATCTTTATCTTTAACGGATTTCTATTTACATTCGTAATGTCTCTATTTCTTGTTAAGAAAAGCATGAGTTGACCATACTTCATCTTACTTTAATTCACATTTTATAACATTGTAAATTTTTCATGTGCTGGCAAAGATAACCCTGGCAGAGGATAACCACTGAGAGAGAGAGAGAGAGAGAGAGAGAGAGAGAGAGAGAGATTCATACAGCAGCAGAAAAAACAATAGGAATGTATTTATAGCATTATGTGTGTGTGTGTGAGAGAGAGAGAGAGAGAGAGAGAGAGAGAGAGAGAGAGAGATTACAAGGGATTATAGTAATCCCCAGGAAACCGGAGATTCATATTATTAACATCACTACGTTCTAATGGACGTGAGACAGTTGAATTTATAGAATATATAAAAAGTTTAATATGATGGCTTTTATCATTCCTCATCAATCTTTATATTGATATGTACAATCTCTGAGGATTTAATTAAGTACAAAACTACTCAGATTTCTAAGAATATAAAGGATTAATTTCCCAACAATATAAAAAACAATTAATTGAAAGGTAAAGAGGCTAATTACTTCGGGAGAAGGCTTCATATGAGTCGAAATTAGACGGGAAATTATGTTTCTCCACAAAATGAATATCAAAATAAATACATATTATGGAAATCAAAGAAATACTCATTATGTAAATCAAAGAAATAAACACAATGAAAATCAAATAAATACACATTATGGGAATATATGAATACACACTATGGAAATCAAATAAGTACACATTGGGAAAATCAAAGAAATACACATGGGAATCAAAGAAATATACATTAGGAAAATCAAATAAATACTTATGATGAAAATCTAATAAATACACATTATGGAAATCAAAGAAATACACATTATGAAAATAAAAAAATACACATTATGGAAATCGAAAAAATAAATACATATTATGGAAATTATTATCGTCTTATGAAATGGAGTCGGGAAGCAATTAATTGTTATATGAAGAATATGAGATGGAGATATATATTTAATTCAACTCTTGAATAACAAAAATAGCGAACTACCTATACGAACGATTGAAAAATCAAATTACTGATATTGCACTGTTGTGTTTCGTACAATCCTTAGAAGTCACCGAACCAGAGATGTAGAATTTTCATGATCCCTTCATCTGAAATTCTTAATCCAATGAATACTTATTCGTCAATAGAATTTTATTCTAATTACGAGCTGGAAGGTACATCTGATGACCGGAAAATCGGTCGAAGATTTATTTGTAAATTTATGAAATGTAAAGTTCATTATATCTGAAGTCAATTCATTAAAAACGTTTAAAGGTCACTCATGGATGGCAGAGGTAAGGGCCAGTGGTAAGCCCTGAAGACTGACCATATATACGAGATGATCAGCGCCCAAGGAGTCCTTTCAATGAAAGCTAGGACACCAGGAGGGTCAGGCAATAGCTGCTGAGACTCAGCAAGTGTACCTACAGTATAGGCTTCCCCAAAACCGAGATCCTTAGCTCACAAGTGAAGTTGCAGATACTACAAGTAACTATCGAGCTGGACCGGGTCTCGAACTCCGGTCCAACAGATTATCAGGCTAGGAACTTCCAATAGGAAGTGAATAAAATCTTGCATCATGAACAAAAAAGGGAATATACACATTTACTTAAGAATTAGCATAAATCCGTATAAACTTGTATACAATAGCCTTTTCTCTTTACTCTTAACCCACATTCCGTTAATTTAAATGATTGACTGATTGATTGATTATTTGATATTATCTGGCATCACAACAGCGAATGTCACAAATGATACCCTCAATTTAGGTGAAGTGGATTATTTAATTGAGGAAGGATAATTAAATTAACAAATTGTGTCTATCACTTTGAAAATAATAAGTTGATACAATTGTGTTTACAGGAATTTAACATATTTTTCAGGCAGCGACTAAAAAGAAAAATATCAATAAGTTATCTATCATTCTTCACTATCTATCATTCTCCACATTCTCAACAGTACGATTCAAGAATACTCAAAGCATTTTCTTCCCATTTATTTTTTTTTTCTTTAATCCATCAACTCCTTTCTACCAAAATCTGAACTTGCAAAACCTCCATTTCTCATAGCAAAAACCTTCATAAAAATTGAGCAGGAAAAAAAAAAACTACTTTCAATCCCAATGTCTCCACGGCAGGAAAAAGAAGCGTTGAGAAAAGCTCATCTTTGAGACTAATATTCCTTTCTGCAACAAGAAGAGTGAGAAGAATAATATCCATCGCAACGGACGAAGAATATGAGGATGAGAAAAGGCAATGGAAACGGTTCATTCTTCTTCATAATTTCTTGCTGGATTCTTTTGTCCAGGAGACCAACAAAAGACGTCCGCGCAATTACCTCTAAAAGTGGTAGCTCAACTTGGCGGTTTGATGCCTATTCGAAAATGGACCTCAGTGAACTTCATGTTAAAATGAGACCGTCTCTTTTTCTTTGCTAATTCTTATAGATTATATGTGAAGGGTCTAGTTTCATGTTGTTATTGTTCTTGAAATATTTTATTTAGATTGTTTATTCTTCTCGTGTAGTTTATTTATTTCTTTGCTTCCTTTCCTCACTAGGCTATGTTTCCCCGTTGGAGCCCTTGGGCTTACCTTGCTTTTCCAACTAGGGCTATATGCTTGCTTGTAATAATAATAATAATAATAATAATAATAATATAGAACTTGAGTTTATTGGGAGATTAGAAATATTTAAAATTTTTGCTTAAGAATTGTAGTTTATCCAATTAGCCACACATTAATTAATTAAGGCATTTTGGATGATACTTAACCTAACTGTCTGTAAAAAAAAAATGATAAATATGTAATTTTTATATTTAACCTAATTATCTTGAATGGAAATTATAAATATAACATACTATGTTAGGCAATTCTAGAGGATTAGCTTAGATTACTATTGTAAATTATCATGAATAAAATGGACAGTTTATCCATAAACCCTTTCAAATAAAATAGAGAAATATTTCTGTATTTTTCAAAATTCAAATGAAAATTTTACTAAGACTTAAAAGATTAGACTTCGACATCTTGAATATATAGTGGGAGGAAAAAACTGCTGAGTGACACCGGGCTTCAATTAATTAAGTGTTTTAATAGGACACATTCTACTTTCGTTCAGGAGGTGAATGTTTTAGCTGCATCTCACAAGAGAACTTTGTTATACTAAATTGGTTAAATACACAGAAATGAAAATTACGAAGAGAAAGTCATTTCAACCTGGAAACAGAACAAACATTCCATTCCTGCTAAGAAAAAAGAAAAACAACTAGAATATAACTTCAATATCATAAAAAAATCCCAGCGAACACAAATTATGTACTGCAGGGGCACTATCATAAAGCAAGCAAAACCGAAGCATAGTCATTTTCCCAAAAAACTTGCCCCTCCACCATATCGGTTCCACAATCACCCCGCCCCCTCCCCATCACCCATGTCCTAAATCCACCACCTCTCTATTCTTGGAAAAGGTTGGAGCAATGCACCACTAACTATTAGCCTCTCGGTCCATAAAACTTTACTGCAGCTGATGTAGTCTGCCTGAGAGATGACAATGGCACAGCACAGCACAGGGCATCGATTCTCTACGAAGCTCGCTGCTGCTCAGGCAGCTGTTTTCTACCCAGCTGAACTCTCGGTTTATCAGATGTTTTCTACCCAGCTGACCTCTGTTTTTTTTTTCAGATGTTTTCTACCACAAAACATCAGGTTTCTTATCTGAATAGTAGTTGGTTGAACAGGCACCAACCACCCATTGAGATACTACCACTAGAGAATTATGGGGTCTTTTGACTGGCCAGACTGTACTGCATTTGATCTTTCTCTCTGGTTACGGTTCATTTTTTCTTTGCCTAAACACACACACACAGACACACATACACCCAATAATCTGTCCTATTATTTACATATTCTCCTCTGTCCTCGTACACCTGACAACATTGAGATTACCAAACAATTCTTCTTCACCCAAGGGGTTACTGCACTGTAATTGTTCTGTGGCCACTTTCCTCTTGGTAAGGGTAGAAGATACTCCTTAGTTATGGTAAGCAGCTCTTCTAGGAGAAGTACACTCCAAAATCAAACACTTGTTCTCTAATCTTGGGTAGTGCCATAGCCTCTGTAGCATGGTCCTCCACGGTCTTGGGTTAGAGTTCTCTTGCTTGAGGGTACATTCGGACACACTATTCTATCTTATTTCTCTCCCTCTTGTTTTGTTAAAGTTTTGAAAGTTTATATAGGAGATATTTATCTTAATGCTGTTACTCTTCTTAAAATATTTTATTTTTCCTTGTTTCCTTTCCCCACTGGGCTATTTTCCCTGTTGGAGCCCATGGGCTTATAGCATCCTGCTTTTCCGACTAGGGTTTTAGCTTGGCAAGTAATAATGATAAAAACAATAATACTACTTACGAAAACATCGTTTGATTGCTGAGAATATTTCGCCAAATCTGTCGTTCTGTTGATGTGAGTGCCACCAAAAATGTCGATTTCTACATGAGTGTGAGCTAAAAGGTCATTTTGTGATGTGCGCCTTACGATACATGAATTTCTATTATCTGGGTATCACGCAAAATTTTTACTCTTTCAATAAGAAGGTCGTCGTGGATCAGGACCCATTAAAATTGTTGTTAACTTGACCGGATGCCATATACTTGATCCATTACACCCCCCACCCCCCCTGGCCCCAGGGATGTTTACCTGATCCTAGATTAACCCAAAATGTCGTTTTTTATTCAAAACGCATCTAAAATGTTTACTTGGTCAGAGGGCCATCCAAAACATCAATGATACGAAGTCTGCCCAAAATATTGTTTACTTGATTCAAACCCCATCCAAGATTTCGTTTATTTGATCAAATCTACACCAAATGTCTTTTTCTTTTAATAGAGACTTCCATTAGAAATGTCGTTCTTTTGATGAGAAAATCTGCAATATTCTCTGTACAAATAGCACGGCCCAGTTTATTCTAAATTTCAAGTTTATAATTTTTTTCCAATATTTTGTCAGTTTCCTTCATATTACTTTGCATTTGATATTAGCTCTGAATTACTCCCAACAGACAATTGAGCAATTTTACCGCTAAAAAGAGATCTCTTGTGCGCAGGTTAATAAAACAATTAATACAAGTATTATTTTAGTTATAGATTTCTTAGAAATTTCTGCTATCGAAACGAACAGAGTAGTCGTCTATTCACTGGAGTATCGATAAAACGTCGCAAAGAAATTATTCACATAATCACGTTATTGGCGTTTTTTTTTTCTTTCTTTAGCATATTCTTGGTTTTCCTTCAAGAATCATACAGATACCTAAAGAGAAATGAAAACTGAATTGAACATGTAAAATTTTCAATACTCACTTTTATCTGTTCTTTACAGAGCAATGGCAATAGGTATTCTATTTGGATAAAAAATGTATACCTTGGATGTTTTGCAAAAAAGGAATATTATATATATTTACAAGTTTAATAACTAGGTGATAAAGCCCCCCCCCAAAAAAAAAAAAAACCCTTTCTTTGAAAATATTTACATGTATACATTTAAATAACAAATGCAAGTATCCACAAAAAGAAAAACACACACAGTAATATAGACATGGCCACATTCATCGAACATATATAATACTTTCCCATCTACTGGTAATAAAAATATAGTTTGGTGCAGTACGATTACTCTCGCCCTCGAGCACATTCCAGCGAGCAAACTGACAACACTCAAGCACATTCCAGCGAGCAAACTGACAACGCTAAAACCCATCAAGAGCAAGCGGAGACCAACAACAAACCATTCTGCAGAAGTAATGATCGAACAGTACAACACCCCAACAAAGACCCGGGCTGCAGCCGAGCGTGCTTTAAGAATAAGGAAACCGCCGCTTCGGACGGTACTCGGGTCCAGCACGCTGGAAAACATCTGTTCCAGCGGCGAACGCTGGAAAAGAAGAAGGGAATCGATGGCTCGCGTTATGCTTGCGACGTGTTTTTTCACGATCGCATCAGCTGCAGTAAAGTTTTATGATCCGAGGGACTATTAGCTGGTGCATGACCGAGGCCTTTCTGAGTCTGAGATCGGGAAGGGGGTTTTAGTAGGTCCGGGATGGGTTTTGGAAAAGGGGTCTAGAAGTAGAGGGGAAGATGATGGTGACGAAGATGGTGTCACTTCATTTTTTTTCATAAGTGAATTTCATGAATAATTTCGTTTTCGTAATTTATCTGCTCTTCAGGCTACTTTGTTATTCTCTTATTATTAAGCTGGTTTGGCTTATGATAGTGTAAATTAGTTAAAATTATCAATGAATCTGTGTATGTTGTGGGTATCAGGGCTGCACCTGTATACAAAGCAATATCTGAATATCTGAACCATACACTTTTTTATTACACAAGGTTTTAATATATTCCATTCAGTCGACCTATGACGAAGTTGTAAGAGTGGCACCTTAGATTTTACTTAAAAAAAAAAAATCTAGCTCATATACTCCAGGTATTCAAGATTAATTTGGGAAAAAAGTACCTCGTTGTATCATACGTCGTTCACACGCTCGTACAGTGTAACAGTATTTTTTTTTTTTTTTTTTGTATATCAAACTCTCCCCCCCCCCCCCCCGCCCCCACTGATAACAGAACCTGTTTAACTTTTCGTTTTCATGCATTATATTGTTTGAATTTCTGTAATATTCTTGCTCGAAACTGCTTGTATATAAACTCGTTTTTTGTTGAATAAAGATTAGTAGCATTCATCTCGCCTCTGTTATAACCTAACAGCAACCTTGCAAAATCGGTAACCACCGGAAGACCAGTTCCCTCCCACTTTTCCCATCACTTCTGTGCAGTACTGTTTGATGATGCTGCCCTTAGACCTTGACTCTTCTACCCACACCACATCCATGAAACTACTGCCCTTCCCCAGTACAGACACATTCGCTTGGTTTCAGTGCGCAGAGGTTCAGCTTCGCATCAAGGGTGTGATTTGCTCAAGCACCAGAGTAGACTATGTCCTTGCGGAGATCCCTGAGTACACTTTCCCGGAAATCTTGGACTGGCTTTGCCAACAATGGGACATCCCAATACCGTACAATACCCTCAAAACATCGCCAGCCGCACGGTTAGCCAAGGTTTTTCAGCCCTCTCAACAATCGTTAGGGGACCAAAAGGCTTTGCTCACCCTCAGGAAAATGACCAGTATCACCTGCCTGCAACCTTCCGCAAACGACTCTCTTTAGGAGGTGAACTTATTTCGTGCCCTTTGGGTACGAGGTCTACCCGAACGTGTATGCGCTGCCATACCTGATTACGATATTTTGCCCATAAAGGACGTGATGACCAAAGTCGATGCCCTTATGGATCGCTACCACCACCTTGAAGACCTCCATCAACGCTTACACTCCTGATGAAGAGGACAAATATTCAACATCAACTGAAGCTGACGTGAATGTGGTAGGACACAAGCACTCACCCCATTATGTGCCGGAGCGGCGACAAAGCTGCCCACCACCCACATATGCACACAGAATTTCCCCACGCCCTTGCCTGTCAAGCACTGCAAGAAATCTTGGGCATGATCATCTATTATCACCGGTTCCTGCCAGCCATCACCTCCACTCTTGGCCCCCTCTATACTTCCCCTAAGGGCAATCCAAAAGACCTGAAGTGGGGCCCCCTTAAAGAAGAAGCCTTCTGCAATACAGAGAATGCCCTATTTACAGCCGCTGCTCTGTTTCCTGTGTCACATGCCCCTCTCCTTCTCTCCACTGATGCCAGTGACATTGCTATTGGTACAGTACTCGAGCAGATGGTCAATGGTTCGACCCACCCATTGACCTTCTTCAGTAGAAAACTGTCCGGGACAGAATCCGGCTACTTTACCTTTGACTGCGAATTACTAGCGGTACATTTGGCTGTCCGTCACTTTTCCCACTTTTTAGAAGGTATGCCCTTCATTAATCGCACAGACCACGTCTCTGGTGCATGCCATCACTCGACAGTTCGACGCATGGTCCGTCCGTCAATGCTGACAACTCTCCACTGTATCTGAATACAATTACACCCTTCAATACGTCCCTAGGAAAATGAATCCCATTGATGATGCCATGTCAAGAAACACATTGGCTGCCATTCACCTAGGACTGGATTACAATGCCTTGGCAGAAGCCCAACGATAAGGTCCAAGTTACCAAGCAGGTAGGATATCCAGCACAGACACTGCCCTCGACGACTCCAGTGCCACCCTCTTCTGTGACGTCAGAACTGGTAGACCATGACCATGTATACCTGCTCCCATGCGCCGACAGGTTTGATTTCATCCATGCCTTTCACATCCGTCATGCCAATCTATTGTACAGCTACTGAAGATGAAGTTCATTTGGCATGGCATTGCTAAGGATGCTAAGGATTAGATCCGCGTCTATTTCACATGTATGTCATTTTTAGGGTGGGGGGTTGGGAAGCCGAGTACTGCACGTGTTTCACACACACTCGTATACTGTAATGGTATTTCCTCTTTCTGTATATTTAGAGGTTTCCTCTTTTAATTGTTTTCACTGTAAAAGCACATTGTACAGTGATTATGAGATTCCCAATTACACCCTTTTACAGGTAAAGTAAAAATCTTGAAACCTTTTTATTTCTATCAAATATCTGCAAGTGTCATTGTTAAAACTGTATTGTGGAAGATATGTACACTAATTCTTAGATATATGGATACTCACTAACTAGGGTAACATATCTTTATGTACATTTAACTTTCTTATCAATGGAAATCATCGGGCTGTACGACTATAATTCCACAGGTGCAGATAGCTGAACACGCCCTCGACAGACCCTTTATATCCGCTAACCTTAATCAATGTTGCGAGAACACTGTCTCTTTATTATTGAACACACCATAGACTTTGTGCAGTATCAGGCATGAAGACGAAATTCACCATGTTATGGTTTCAGTTCCAGTATCATCTGAATAGATATTCACTAGAAAGTCAGCTCAGGAATACATCCCACTCTGGAGCCCAACCGCAGTAGTGGCCTCCCCAGTAAACAGCATAAACTCACACTCCCGGGCTGAGATCGATCTGATGCCACGCGAATGCAAGGCGAACGCGTTACCCTTGTACTAGCCAAGAGGTATTTTGGTTGGCACTGAAGCTAAAATTTCAAAATCATTTAAATAAAGAGGATAGTATTTTTTTTTTCTTAATTTATGAAGATGAGAAGAATATCTAGATAGATTTAAGTGTTAATAATCTCTTTCGAATCATCATACTATGGCCTATCTATCAGTTTCTAATTTATGGATCTCCTCTTTCCCAGAACTCCCATCTTCTTCCCTTCAATATAAAAAGAAAATGAAAGAAAGAAAACAATGCAACTTGTATCCAATCTCGATTTCTCCAAGACAGAAAGAAAAAAAAAGAAAAAAAAGAAGAATTCGTTGTGTGATTAAAATTCCAGTTGTAAAGGACGAGAACTATGACGGGAGAGGAGGGGGGGGGGGGGACGAATGGAAACCGTCAATTCTTCTCTTCGTAATATCTTGCAGAATCCCTCATATAAGAATCGAAAATTAGGTCATTGGGTTGCTCTCTACTCTCTATTGCAAATGGTAAATGGATCCAAAAAGGAAGTTATATTAATTCAAATGTGATTATTTGGCGACATAAAGTTTTCGATTTTGCTTTAACTGACGTCCGAGTTTGTTGGATTACTATTTTTTATTTCGGATCTGAAATTATCTATTTACGCAATTGTGACAGATGTGGCCTATTGTTGTTGTATTTTTATCAGATGATCGAGAAATGGCATGTACACTGAAAATGAACTTATAAAACTATAATATGTAAAGACCATTTAGGAGTCATTGAGTTGACCCAAGATTTCTCTAAGAAAGTTAATCGGTTTAGGGTTGTGGTGGCGTACTGGAAACATCCTTACCTAGCGATTTCCGGACCGGGATTCGAGTCACGCTCAAGCTCGATAGTTTCTTGTCGTGTCTGCAACCTCACCATCCTTGTATAGCATGTAAGCCGAGGATGAGAGGTTTGGGGGAGCCTATGCGTCTAGCTGGTGAGTCATCAGCAGCCATTGCCTGGCCCTCCCTGGTCCTAGCTTGGGTGGAAAGGGGCTTGCGCGTTGATCATATGTATATATGGTCAGTCTCTAGGGCACTGTCCTGCTAGCTAGGGCATTGTCACTGTCCCTTACCTTTGCTATTTATGAGCGACCTTTAATGATAATTCTTTTCTATTCAACTCCTCTAGTATCCTGATTAGGCTTTTATATGCCTAAATAAATAAATCTAATTTACAGTATTCTCATATTTTAATTTTTTAAAGGATGGTCCTTCAGCCTATCCGTGTTGATCTTTCATTACGTTATACTTATATTAATCTCCTTATCCAAAAAGAATAAAAAAAATTGACAAAATATAGAAAAAATAACATATTTCAAATTTACATGGCCAATATTATATCTGTTCTATTTAGTCTAGTCCTCTAATGAGTGTGATAAGACAAAAATATAATGATAAAAATATCTCGAGAAACTACAATATGAAACATTTGTTATCTGAAAACTTTCGGAAGCTAAATAATACTTCATAATTCTTTAGGACTTTCGTCATGGAGAAAGCTGTCACTCTCATATGAAAAAAATTCCTTTGCCCTTAAGTGTTAGTTGTCGTTGTGTTGGAGATTTTGATTGTGAAAAAAAAGTGAAAAAAACAAGTTGAAAAATTCTTACCACGGTTGACATTGTTAAAAAAAAAAAAAAATCGACGTCGCCAACAACACGATTAGAGGTTTAAAGGTCTCTCATGAGTGGCATGGGGCAGGGGATAGTGACAATACCCTAGAGACTGGCCATATATACACAATATCAGCACCTAGCCTAGGCCAGGGAGGTCCAGGCAATGGCTGCTGATGACTCAGCATGTACACATATAGGCTCCTTCAAATACCCAAGCCTTAGCCCACAAGGATGGTGAGGTTGCACACACTACCAAAAGCTATCGAACTTAAAAGGTTTAAAACCCCAGTCCAGCAGAGAGAGAGAGAGAGAGAGAGAGAGAGAGAGAGAGACTCTAATGTATTCCAGTGGAGTGGAATAACATTAGGCAAACTCATTATTAACTTTTTCTACAGTCATTGACTCACAAGAACCATTAAACTAAGTATGCTTCGATGCATATTCCAATTCCAACCTGTTGTGTCTGTGCTACGAATCTGCATAACAGATTCAGGCGATTTTCTGATTCATGCTAATGCCATAACACGCTAGCTAAGTATACCGCTGGTCACGTGATCAGTCACGTAAGCAATTATTGGTTATGTCCTCATGATCAACACAGATATCTTGTCCCTGGATACACCCTAATAATAATAATAATAATAATAATAATAA
>NC_090743.1:33145303-33175303 GCF_036898095.1 Palaemon carinicauda
GACCCTTATCTAATATCCATATTCGTATCCTGTAAAGCACATATGTTGATTATTTCATCATTGATATGCAATATGAAATATTCATTTATTATTAATTATTTAAACATCCGCAGGGACATTTGTCTTTTTACATTATTCTAAATAAGATTAATCTCAAATAACACAATAATACGTTAATTAAAGATCAATTTTAATCTTAATTAATTGCTGCATGAATTTATCATATCTATATTTAGCATTTACATTTCGATTTTCGTTTTTATTAGCCAAATGTAACTATTTTTCCCTTCGGGTCGAGGGAGTTCATTAAACCTTTCCATTATAGGTTTAAAGGCCACTCATGAATGGCAGAGGCAAGGGACAGTGAAATTGCCCTATCAAGTAGGACAATGCCCTAGAGACTGACCATATAAATGATCAGCGCCAAAGCCCCTTCTCCACCCAAGCTAGGACCAAGGAGTGTTAAGCAATGGTTGCTGATGAATCAACACAGAGACCTATACTATCCCCAAAAATCCCTCATCCTTAGCTCACAAGGATGGTGAAATTGCAGCGACCAAAGGCACTAACGAGTTTGAGCGGGACTCCAACTCCAGTCTAACGTTCACCAGCCACGGACGTTACCGCATCAGCCACCACAACCATTCTTTAAATCCTGATTATTTCATTTACTCTTTGGTTTTACTTGTAAACTAAAATATTTGTAACCCCTAAAAAGTTTTTTAAACTATATTCATATATTATTTAAAGTTCTCTTACCTTTTCCGGAGCACAAAGACTGGTTTTATCACTGATTAATATAGCCATTTATCACTTTTTCTTTTTCTTTGGAAAAGTCCAAGTGCTGCTTTGTTCTCGATTAATGTAGTAATTTCTTAGAGTAATGTACTCGGTTCTTAGCAGACAAATATTTACTCATCCACTTTATTTTGCCAGCGTTACATTCAATGGAAGTATCTAAATGCTATTTAGATCTTGAATAATTCAGCCATTTATTTATCAATTTCTCCCTATTATTATTATTATTATTATTATTATTATTATTATTATTATCATTATTATTATTATTATTATTATTATTATTATTATTATTATTATTATTATTATTGCTTAATAAGCTACATCCATAGTTGGAAAAGCAGAATCCTATAAGCCCAAAGGTTCCAACAGGGAAGATAGCCCATTGAGGAAAAGAAATAAGGAAATAAACAATTTAGGCTATAAAAAGTAAAAAAATAACAATATAGTAACAACGTTAAAATAGATCTGCCATGTATAAACAACGAAGAGAGAATAGTGTGCCTGAGTGTACCCTACCCTTGTTTCGAATTTCTATTCACAGACATAAAGACCTTTTCTGTGTCGACCTATTGCCATTGGCAACAGGTCCTCCACCTTCCTTCTTACTTTGGGAGTTTTGATATACTTGATGGCGATTCAAGTATCATAGATAGAAAATTCTCGCTAGAGAGGATTTTCTCTCGATGGTTCCCACAGCTTCTGTCCTTTCCAGAAAGCAAATTGTGATGGGATCCAGCGAAGAGGCGGCTTTTGCAATTCTTGGCAGGATTTTCCAGTGGAGAGAGAGAGAGAGAGAGAGAGAGAGAGAGGAGAGAGAGAGAGAGAGAGAGAGAGAGAGAGAGAGAGTTTGTTTGTCATAATTTGGCGTGGTAACTACTTTGATCATGAGAAAAATAAAGATATGGAAAAGGAGATCGATTGACTGCTGTTTTCAGAATCTGGCATCGCAACGTGAGAGAGAGAGAGAGAGAGAGAGAGAGAGAGAGAGAGAGAGAGAGAGAGAGAGAGAGAGAGAGAGAGAGAGAGAGAATGTCCTTATATGTTCTAAGCAAGGGGCTGTTTTCCATAAAAAGATGGCCCTGAACTTTTATTAAAGAATTCTATTTTCTTTTGTGAGTGACTTCCGGGAAGAACAGCAAACAATGCCTGCTCTATCCATCTTCTAATTGCCAATTTAAATGATAGTGATGGTTGCTGCAGATGATTATATCGATAACTTAAAAACTGTATGCAACATTCAACTCCTTAGACAACCTTTATTAGACGTTTGATATTAAATTACAGCCTATGATGCCTGACCATTTTTTTTTTTTGTCAGCCTAAACAATCATACTATCATCAAACTGACTACGAATATTCTGTAGAGTCTGGAAGATACACTTACGATGCCTGGCCATTTTTTTGTCAGCCTAAACAATCAAACTGAGTAGGATTATTTTCTAAATAGTCTGGAAAATCAACCTATGATGCCTGGCCATTTTTTTTTGTTAGTTTAAAAAATCAAAATGAGTGTAAATAGTCTCTAAATAGTCTATAAAATCAACCTATGATGCCTGGTCATTCCTTTAACTGCCTAAACAATCAACTGTCATCAAACTGAGTAGGAATATTCTGTAGAGTCTAAAAAATCAACCTATGATGCCTAGCCATTTTTGTCCGCATAAACAATCAAACTACCATCAAAATCAGTATAAATATTCTCCAAATAGTCTGGAAAATCAACCTATGATGCCTGACCACTCTTTTTGTTAGTCTAAACAATCAAACTGTCATCAAACTGAGTAAGAATATTCTCTAAAGCGTCTGGAAAATCAACCTATGATGCCTGGCCATTCTTGTCAGCCTAAACAATCAAATTATCATCAAATTGAGTAGGAATATTCTCTAAATAGTCTGAAAAAAAACCTATGATGTATGGCCTTTTTTTGTAAGTTTTAAACAATCAAAATGAGTATAAATATTCTCTAAATATTCTGGAAAAACAACCTATGATGCCTGGTAATTTTTTGTCTGTCTAAACAATCAAACTATCATCAAAACGAGTAGAAATATTCTCTAAAGAGTCTGAAAAATCAACCTATGATGCCTAACCACTCGTTTTGTTAGTCTAAACAATCAAACTATCATCAAACCGAGAAGGAATATTCTCTAAAGAGTCTGGAAAATCAACCTATGATGCCTGGCCATTTTCATTTTGTCATTCTAAACAATCAAATATCAAACTAAGTAGGAATATTCTCTGAATAGTCTAGAAAATCAACCTACGACGCCTGGTCATATTTTTGTCAGTCTTAACCATCAAAACTATCAATAAACTGAGTAAGAATATTCTCTAAATAGTCCGGAGAAAAACCACATACACAAGTTCACAACCTCTGACTATTAAAAGTAATATTTAAAGCTAAAAATGTTTGTGTTATACGACGGAAGGGTTTCAAAGCAAATTTCCCATTGAGTGTAGGTTTATAAAATTTAAAAAAGGTTTATAAATGGCAATACGAAAATAGAAACATCTTCAGGTATTACCAGCTATGTTTCTACCTAGTTTAAAAAAAAAGTGGAGTACATCTAGATACCGGGAGAGAGAGAGAGAGAGAGAGAGAGAGAGAGAGAGAGAGAGAGAGAGAGAGAGAGAGAGATTAATTAGATTTTTCTTAATCAACAAGATTTCAGATAATTAAGTTTGATTTATGTTACGAAATGATACAACGGAAATATATTTTACACAAATTCGACCAAATAATAAAAAAAGAACCATTTCCATAGAATATGGATAAAAAAAAAAGAGATCACTTCCAAGCCTTTAAACGCATTAGATTAGAACTGAAGAACTTTGACGTAAGTCTAATTTTCTCTTATCTTTATAATGATCAAAATTCTCTTGAAAACGAATGAACAATGTTTTAACATAATAACTGAGGCGCTACCCCTGTTCTTCATTTAAGAATTTTTTTTTTCTCTAATGAAAAGTGATAAAAAATTTATTATTCTTTCACCATCAGACGGTATAAAAGGCATTTGGAAATGCAATAGACAAAAATCAACCCTATATATCCCCGCCAAAAGGTCGAAAACAGCTCCCGCGTTATTACATTACGAAACAAGCTCGAGTTATAACTCATTAGGTTCTGTAAAGGTCCGTAAATGGTAATTAAGGAGGAAGTTAACAAGGTGAGCCTCGTCTTGAATACCGAAAAGGGATTAAGGCAGATCAGCGGCTTCACTCATAATCAAGGAATAATCATCTACGATTATTTTGTGCATAAAATACCAGGTTAATTGAGTTTTCCGCTGAACTTGGCTTGTACGTAATCAGTTATTTATGGTATGTTCGGTACCAATCAATGGCTAAAGAGGTATAATAAATTCACATTACACAGACACATGGAGGTACTCTTGGATGTTCTTTGAAACGATTTTGAATAATTCGTGTAATGGAAATCAATATATAATTGAGGGGGATATTATAGTTTGGTTTTATCCAATTTCTTCCCAACCAATATGCAGACGGCAAAAGAGGTATAATCAATTAACTTTACACAGACGAATAGAGGTACTCTTGGATGTTCTTTCAAATTACTTCGAAAAATTCGTGTAATGAAAATCAATATATAATTGGGGGGGATATTTTAGTTTTCTTTTTGTTTTATCTATTTTCTTCCCAACCAATATCTAGATGAAGGGATATCATTCATATAATATGCTGAAAAAAAGAATTTCCATTTGTTTAATCCAATTTCTTCCTTTATGATAACCAGGCTATTCTGTTATTCATGAAATCCACACCTACAAGCATTAAATAAAATAGTTCCAAATTATTTAATTCCGTTGAGCTTTTGGAGAACGAAATATTTTTTATATAAAGAACCATCATAACATCGAACAGAAACTACGCAATCTTTTATTTCTTATATTTGTGGTAAAGTCTCTGACTGGTGAACACCAGACTGGGGTTCGAGTCCCTCTCATACTCGGTAGTTTCTTTGGTCGCTGCAACCTTACCATCCTTGTGAGATAAGGAAGAGGGGTGTGGGAGAGCCTACAGGTCTACCTGCTGAGTTATCAGCATCCATTGCCTGGCCCTCCTTGGTCCTAACTTGGGTGGAGAGGGGGCTTAGGCGCTGATCATATGTGTATATGGTCAGTCTCTAGGGCATTGTCCAGCTCGATAAGGATATATCATTATCCCTTGCCCCTGACATTCATGAGTGGCCTTTAAACATTCATAGTTTTTGTCATTTCCTTTCCTCACTGCAATACTTTCCAGTCATTCTGCCTTTCCAACCATAATAATAATAACAATAATTAATAATAATGATAATAATATTAATAACAATAATAATAATAATAATAATAATAATAATAATACTTATAATAATAATAATAATAATACTTATAATAATAATAATAATAATAAAAATAATAATTAATAATAATAAAAAATAATAATAATAATAAAAAATAATAATAATAATAAAAAATAATAATAATAATAATAATAATAATTATATTAATAAAAATTATTAATAAATAATACTAATAATAATAAATAATAATAATCAAAATTATTAATAATAATTGATAATAAAAATAGTAATTAATAATAATAATTAAGAATAATAATAATAATAATAATAATAATAATAATAATAATAATCAATAATAATAATTGATAATGATAATTAATATAATAAATAACGACTACTACTACTACTACTACTACTACTACTACTACTACTACTACTACTACTACTACTACTACTAATAATAATAATAGTAATAGTAATGAGGTATCATGAAGAAATGTTAACTTTGCCAGAGCAAATAACACCTGAATTCGCCACAAGGCACTAGATGAGTTGGAAGACCGAAGCTTATATGGCTGAGGACTATGAAGCGTGATGTAGAAGATGATGAATGGAGAAATATTGATTTAAAAAGATCAAGATGGAGACGACTGGCGAAATCTAACCGAGGCCCTTTGCATCAATAGGCGTGGGAGGAGATGATGATGATGATGCCGGGGTGAATTATTGAAGGTGAATCTTGGGCAAAGAACCAGCTGAACCACGGTTTATAAGTTTAAAGGCCGCTCATGAATGGCAGGGGCAAGGGACAGTGACATTGCCCTATCAAGCAGGACAATGCCCTAGAGACTGACCCTATTACATATGATCAGCACCCCTACCACCTCTCCACCCAAGCTAGGACCAAGGAGGACCAGGCAATAGCTGCTGATGACTCAGCAGATAGACCTATAGGCTCCCCCAAAACCCCCCATTCTTGACTCACAGCTGATGAGGTTCCAGCGACCAAAGAAACTAACAAGTTTGAGCGTGACTCGAACCCCAGTCTGGCAATTCCACATAAGGAATAACGAATTTATAATACCGGAAGTTATTGTTGATAGCTTCATATAACATCCTTCGTGTTATGAAAAAATGCTTCAGATTTGATATGATTTTCGACTTGATAGGAATCTCATTAATTAAAATCAGTTTCACTGAGATTTAACTCCTGCCATTCAAACTTTTTTTCCGACAGGTATACAGATGAGGCTATTAGTAAATACACACGAATTCATAAATGATCTGCTATTATTTTCTTGTTGGAGCCCTTGGGCTTAAAGCATCCTGTTTTCCAACAAAGGTTTTAGCTTACATAATAATAATAATAATAATAATAATAACTAGAGGTGCACTCAGTAGAACACACACCTCTGCCGCGGCAGCTTATTTCTCGATCTTGACCTAGACCTTTGACCTTAACATGTTTGAATTGCTTGTATTTTCACACAATTAAATATGAACCAAGTTTGAAGTCTGTGACAACGATGTCCAAACTTATGACTGATTACGTGATTTGGACATTTTGCTTGACCGTAACCTTGACCTTTGCCATTGATCTTTCAAAATTTAATTATTCCCTCCTTTTTACAAAAAGGTTAATCACTACAAGTTTCATTACTCTACGATTAAAATTGTGGCCAGGAAGCTGTTCAGAAACTAACACACATACACACACACTAAAAATAAAATACACAAACAGGGGGTAAAACATAACCTCTTCCCAACTTCGTTGACGGAGGTAATACTGTTTCAATTGCTCAATGTGAACCCCTAACAGCAGACATTGAATCTCAGGTGGCGCTTCCGAGTCTTCAGAAATGAAATAGAATGTAATCACTATCATAGATTAAAACCAGTATATTTCACTGGTGAATTAATATAACAATCTAATATGGAAAGCCATAATTCCAGCCGGAAAATAGGAACATTCGAATATAGCATTACTGGTTAATAACATTTTGCAGTTGTACCAAGATTATAAATTCTTCATTCGTTACCTCTGTGATATCACGAGAAAATACTCGTGGTATTATCAATATGATCATAAAATACCTGATTAATTGGAGAATCATCGTTGTTCAACGTAAAAAAAACATACCATTAATCCCATTGTATAACCTAAAATCTAAATTACTTATAAAACAGAAAGAGTAAATGCAATATACAGAAATTGTGATTTGATAGGTACTTACGTATTCAAATTATAGCGGATATTCATCATGTAAATATTTGTATATAATTAGACGGCCACGTAATCACTGCTTGGTTTTCCTCACAAAAATACTCCCAATATTTTACTATAAACAAGTTTCTAACTCCATCTGTTGTCAACTGAAAGAAACTTGGCGACTTAGCTTGCATTTGTAAACGACGGGGGAGAAAGGTCTTAGACAAAAGTAATTATTGTCATTTTAACGTATGTTTTACTTTGATTTAATTTTCATTAGTTGTAATTGCGTTTTATTCGGATGACTGTTTTATTGTATAAATATATTTTGTCAGATCTGATCAAAGTAATAACTTCCCAAATCACCTAGACTTCTATTTTCCCCCACACCTATAATGGTCTCGCCCATCATAGACGGCATGAATACCCAAACTACCAACAAAAGACGATGTAATGCACTGTAAAATACAAATAAATTCAATAGAACCGTATGTAAAGACAATTAAAAGACATATTTATTCCAATTCTAATACAGGAACTTGTTCAATATACTTAATTCATTATAATATCAATGTTTAAGGGTCTTTTGACGTTTTATAATTTGATATCTTTGACTGCTTGTTTGCCATTGAACTAAACCGGTGATGACGTCACAAGCACAAAAGTGGAAACAAAATAAGAGTGGTAAACACTTGTAACTCAATATTATGTTTAATTGGTGGATGGAATGCTATCTTAATTGATGTATTTTTAATGTGTTTACAGTTACGATGTCTTTAATGCTTCAATTAATATCTCTAAGTTATGGGGGCTGGGACTGTTCGAATACAGAAAAAAAGAGCAATTTCTACCAGTTTCTATCATTTTGGTCAATGTCGTACACATGTAATACATACCTTTTCGCCATAGTTTGCTTCGTTTTAAGATTTTGAGTCAATTTTCACACAATACTATTATTATTACTATCAGTATTATCAATATCATTATCATTATTACTAGCATAGCTACAACGCTAGTTGGAAAAAACAGGATGCTATAAACCCTAGGGCTCCAACAGAGAAAGAAACCCAAGCGAGGAGAGGATATAAGGACATAAAAACACTATCAATGACAAGTAATAAATATAAATATAAAATATTTTAAGATTAATAACAATGTTGAAATACTGTACTGTATTTCTGTCATTATATAAATTATATAAAGTATTTGCAACAAGTTTGAATTTCAGACTTTCCATTGGTATAACTGCCAGATTCTTTCTTATTTCTCTTCTTCTTGTTTTAATGAAGTTTATATAGTTTATATATGAAAGATTTATTTCATTGTTGTTATTGTTCTTAAAATATCTAATTTTAATTGTTCACTACTTCTCTTGTAGCTTATTTATTTCCTTATTTCCTTAACTGGGCTATTTTCCTACTGGCTTTTTCTGTATATAAAGTTACGTGATCCTTGTGAGAATAAAGCATATATGTATATATATATATATATATATATATATATATATATATCTACAGAGAGAGAGAGAGAGAGAGAGAGAGAGAGAGAGAGAGAGAGAGAGAGAGAGAGAGAGAGAGAGAGAGATTACTACCCACTAGTTTCTTTTGTTTTCGTCTCTGCTTATCTAAACAGTCAACCAATATTTTTCTTCGGATTAAAAGCTAGTGTATATAAATGATAGCGAAATCATAATTTCTAAATTGATACCTTCCCAAGATGCATATAAAATTACTTCACAATAAAAAAAAAACTTCATAAAAAGAAAAAGAGAAATTATCAAAAGGCTAAAATCCAAGTATCTGAAAATTATTAACCGTTGTTTATTAATAAAGAAAATGTAGGATGATTATTCAATGGAGAAGAGAATTATGACTTATGTATCTTTGGAGGTCAATGACCCTATTTAATCATTATTATTACTCTCTCTCTCTCTCTCTCTCTCTCTCTCTCTCTCTCTCTCTCTCTCTCTCTCTCTCTCTCTCTCTCTCTCTCTCACTTCCTACCTCACTCCCTTTATCAAAACGAGAGAAATGAGACTTAGATGACTATATATATAAAGTATATATATAGTATATATGAACATATATATATACACATATATATACAGTATATATGTATACACACACATATATACATATATATATATAAATATATATATATATATATATATATATATATATATATATAGAGAGAGAGAGAGAGAGAGAGAGAGAGAGAGAGAGAGAGAGAGAGAGAGAGAGAGAGAGAGAGAGAGAGAGAGAAATGTCAATATCGTTCCTGCTTGGTAACCATAATAAGCTTGTTTAAGTAATATCCAGATTTGCATTTCTTGTCATTTCATATTGTTCCCAAATGCTTACGAAGCTTCTATCCGAGTCACAAAATAAGATTCTTTATTCTCTCCAAATATAATGGTCTTACTTGTCAAATCAAAACTAATACAACATTATATGTGTTAGGAAAAAACGCTTCAAGTTTGTTGGAAAGTGAGGACCCTTACTTCGTTATAATGTACCAGGGGTTTGTAAAAACAAAGTGGATTCATAATGGAAATGAATATCAGTAATTAAAAGCTGTTTCACTGAGATTTAATTTTCTCCTTTTATGCAATTTTCAAAATTACAGAATCTACAGGAATTCATACTTGATCTGCTAATGTTCCTATTTATTTCACTGTTGTTACTGTTCTTAAAATATTTAATTTTTCCTTGTTTCCTTTCCTCACTGGGCTATCTTCCCCGTTGGAACCTATGGGCTTATAGCATTGTACTTTTCCAACTAGGGTTATAGCTTAGCAAGTAATAATAATTCCAGCTTTTCAGAATTGGAATATGGAACAACTATCATACATTAAATTTTCTTTATCTAACTGGGGGGCAAATTGGGCTAAGAATGATGACCTACCGAAGTCAGTTGTAAGAACATGACTTATAATATACATTGTGATGAAGGATGGAAGGAGACGCCTTGGTGAAATATCTTACGAATCTGGAAAGCTATAGTTGGAAAACATGAACATTCGAACGTTGCATTACCGCCAAAATTCAAAAATTGGCATGGTTCATAAGAATGCCAAGGTGGATTTTGGGAATATCACTGTTTGAAAGATTGGAAATTGATGATTTAAGAAGAATGGCAAGTGAGTAAAATTTACAGAGATGATAACAGTGTCACGACTGAGATGGTACGGACACGTGTTAAGGGTGGATGGTGGGGACGGGGAGGGAGTTAGGAGAGCTTGGGAGGATCCTGTAAGGGGAGATCGAGAGGGAGTGAGGAAGGCTTGGGGGAATCCTGTAAGGGAGGAGATCGAGAGGGAGTGAGGAAAGCTTGGGAAGATCCTGTAAGGGGAGAAGATCGAGAGGGAGTGAGGAGGGCTTGGGAGGATCCTGTAAGGGGAGGAGATCGAGAGGGAGTGAGGAGGGCTTGGGAGGATTCTGTAAAGGGAGATCGAGAGGGAGGCAAAGAATTAGATGGAGAGATAAGTGAAGGATAACATGGAGAGAAGAGGTTTGGTGGAAGAGGATGCCTTTGACAAAAGGCATGGGAGAGGGCGCATCAGGCATCTGACGTCTTAACGTATGGATAACGGTGAGGAAGAAGAAAATTATAAAATTGGTACCAAGATTATTAAATCTCCATTCGCCACATTCAAGAAATCCCCAGGAAATAAATACTCCTGGTAGCGTCATTAAGGTTACAAAAATACCTGATATTGAAGAGAATCAATCTTTCTTTAACGTAATAAATATATTTACAATTCAATTACATAGCCTACTGCTATTGCAAGATAATAGATTAATTCCTAATAAAACAGGAAGATCAAAAGCAATAAATAGAAATTTTATTTTTATAGGTACGCGGATATTCATATTATATAGCGGATATTTGTCCTGTGGTAATTTCCTGGTTTCCCCCCGAAAAATAGTCCCGATAATTTCGAATATAAACAAGTTTCCAACTCCATCTATTGGTAACTGAGAGAAACCTGACGACTTCAAACTATAGGGGAGGACGGGTCGTAGACAATAGTAACTTTTGCCATTACAACGTAAGTTATATTTTTGTATAAATTTCATTAGTAACAAATAAGTTTTGTTTGATTTACTCTTTTATTGTATAAATATATTTTGTCCGATCTGATGAAAGTAATGGCTTACCGAGTCATGTAAACTTTAATTTTCACCCAGACCGATAATGGACTCGCCCGTTATAGACGAAATAAATAACTTAACTACCAACAAAAACGATATAATGCACTAAAAAAGTAAAAAAGACAAATAAGCTGCTTATATGATCGTATATAAAGACAATTACAAAGTATATTATAGCAATTTCTAATTCAGGGGTTTGCAAAACCTACTCAATTTATCATAATGTCTCTAATTAAGGGTGTTTTATCGTTTCATAAATTCGTAGTCCTGACGGCTGGACAGCCACCGAACTGAGGCGGTAATGCAGAACGAACCAGTTAAAAATATTAATTTCATATGTTGAACTGGTGCATGAAATGCTATTTCAAGATATGTATCCATTTGTGTTCATAGAAACAACGTTCTAATTACTTATATATCTAATCATCAGGTTTCGAACACATAAAAGTAAATTATATCCAAGATGGCATTCATCGTCCGAAATATTTTTAAAAATTATTTTGGTCAGTGTCGTACAATGCATCACTTCGTGTTTGTGTGTGTGTGTGTGTGTGTGTGTGTGTGTGTGTGTGTGTGTGTGTGTGTGTTCCAGGATTTTGAATAAATTTTCACATAACTTCGATGATAAGTATGTTGTTTTGTTAACTCATAATTCTATCAAGAAGTTAATTTCCATATTAATATTAATGATGCTTTTAATAATAATAGCCTCAAGGAGTATGATTAACCCTGCTTGTTTACGTAAAAAATATACTAACAAATAGTTGTTTATAAGAATATTATTATTATTATTATTATTATTATTATTATTATTATTATTATTCGTCAAGCTACAACCCTATTTAAAAAAGCAGGCTACCACCGCGCACGGGCGCCAACAGGAAAATCGACTAATGTGGTAAGGAAATAGAAAAATAAATATACCGTGTATAAGAAATACCGAATGGAAATATTTCAAGATCAATAACAATGTTAATACTGTACTATCATTATATTAAATATTAAAAGAGACTATGTCAACCTGTTCGATAAAATCATTTACAAGACGTTTGAATTTCTTAAGTTCCATAGAGCTAACCTCCAGATTAGGAAGAATATTCCATAATCTGGTTACAGCTGGGAGAAAAAAAAAATACTTCTAGGATACATTGTAGTATCAACGCATATGACGGAGAAGGCAAGACTCTTAGCACTAGAGGGGTACTTAGTAGGGCGCAGACCTCTGCTGCGGCAGCTTATTTCTTGACCTTTTGCTCGACCTAGACCTTGACCCCTGACCTTATCATGTATTAATTGACGTGGATTTTCATACACTCAAATATGAACCAAGTTTGAAGTCTCTGTGACACCGATGTACAAACTTATGGCTGATCACGTGAATTGGACATTTTGCTTGACCGTGACCTTGACTTTTGACCTTGACCTACCAAAATTTAATAACTTCCAGCTTTTTGCATGAAAGTTAATCCCTGCAAGTTTCATTATTCTGCGATTAAAATTGTGGCCAGGAAGCTGTTCACAAATAAACACACACACAAACACACAAACAGGGGCAAAAACATAACCTTCCAACTTCGTTGGCGAAGGTAGTCATCTGCATGCCTATTACTATGTACACAATGGTACAGCCTGGGGAGATCTGAATGCAAAGTATGGTCAGAATTAGAAAATATATCGTATATCATTCACAAAAAACTATCTGAACGACGGTGCCAAACATCAATATACAGAACAGGAATACAGAATTTACTAGATCGCAAGTTTTTGTCCAACAAATTAAGATAATGCCAGACAGGAGTGCAATACTCGAAACAAGATAGAATGCAGAATTAACATCTCAGCGCTTTCATTCAGAAAATCATATTAATCTACATTCATCATCATCATCATCATCAAATTCTACGCCTATTGACGCAAAGGGCGATATACCGTGCTAGGCGGCATATCTTAGCAATCCATGTTTGCCAACGTTTATACTCGTGTATAAGCGGATGAGCAACTTGGTTGAGTAATGAGAACTTTGTGTGTGAAGGATATGGTCCCCTAAATCTCGATGAAGTCACTGGCAGCAGGGTGACGGATTGGGTTTAAGGCGATAAACAAACTGTCTCTTTGGCTTTTACTCCTGATGCCTGGCGGTTGATCTTACTAGAATTAGTATGGACTGGCAGGGGTCACTTGCCTTAGTTAGATAGGCACTGCATATTACAAGGAACTGGCTATCCTTTGATGTATCAAGCCAATGAATCCTGTAATCTATATTAATAGTTTCAGAAATATTCTTACCAATTCATTAAAATATGTAGAATTGCATTTATCATATGTTTAACTATTTCCTTTAGTAATATTTTCCTACAGTTGTATCTAGTGAATGAAGGGAGGAATTGCAAGAAATAAAAGATTTGAATTGGGAAACCAGAAATGTAAGACTAAAAAGGAATATGAGTAAGACTGAGGTAATGTTCAATGAAAATGAGCAACATTTTAATTCCAACCCTGTTCCGCACTATGACGTCACTAACTGCCAAATCTTCATCTTTATTAGACGCAAATATGGCTGTTTGCCAGAAGGAAATACTAATTAAGCCCCGAGTGTACTACGATGAAGAGCCAAGAAGTAGGGAAGGTTCGAGAATTATGTAATAGGGAATATTAATAGACTCAGGAAGTCTGGGGAGAAATTTCTTCTTGGTTCTGTTCGGATATTCATTTGCAATCTCGATAAATCTTCTGTATTGTTATTAGGGATTAGAGAAGATCTAGATTCTAGATCGTATATCTGCGTGAAGCAGATAGATCTCCGTTTCGCTTCAATTCTTGTAACATTCATTTTATTTCTTTATTAGTTAACTTTCTTTCCATCGTCTGCTTCTTCTTCTTCTTCGTCTTCTTCTTCTTCTTCTTCTTCTTCTTCTTCTTCTTCTTCTTCTTCTTCTTCTTCTTCTTCTTCTTCTTATTATTATTATTATTATTATTACTTGGTAAGCTATAACCCTAGCTGGAAAAGCAAGATGCTATAAGCCCAAGGGCTCCGACAGGGAAAAATAGCCCAGGGAGAAAAGGAAACAAGGAAATAAATAAACTACAAGAGAAGTAATAACCATCAAAATGAAATAACTCAAGAACAGTAGCAACATTAACTTAGATCTTTCATAAAAAAAAAGAGGAAGAGAAACAAGACAGAACAGCGTTCCCGTGTGCACCCTCATACATGACAGTGGGGGGGGGGGCATGGTTCAGAGGCTATGCCACTATCCATGACTAGAGAACAAAAGTGTGATTTTGGAGTATCCTTCTCCTAGAAAAGCTGCTTACCAAAGCTAAAGATTCTCTTCTGCCCTTCCCAAGGGGAAAGTAACCACTGAACAATTACATTGCAGTAGTTAACCCTTGAGCTAAGAAGAATTGTTTGGTAATCTTAAGTGTTGTCAGGTGTACGAGGACAGAGGAGAGTGTGGAAGGAATAGGCCAGACTATTCGGTGTATGTGTAGGATCCTTCTCTCTGGTTACGGTTCTTTCCCTTTGCCTACACATACACCGAATAGTCTGGCCTATTCTTTACAGATTCTCCTCTGTCCGCAAACACCTGACAGCACTGAGATTACCAAACAATTCTTCTTCACCTAAGGGGGTTAACTACTGCACTGTAATTGTTCAGAGGCTACTTTTCTCTTGGTAAGGGTAGAAGAGACTCTTTAGCTATGGTAAGCAGCTCTTCTAGGAGAAGGACACTCCAAAATCAAACCATTGTTCTCTTGCCTTGGATAGTGGCATAGCCTCTGTACCATGGTCTTCCACTGTCTTGGGTTAGAGTTCTCTTGCTTGAGGGTACACTCGGGCACACTATTTCTATCTAATTTCTCTTCTTGTTTTTGTTAAATTTATCTATAGTTTATATGGGAAATATTTTTTTCAATGTTGTTACTCTTCTTAAGATATTTTATTTTTTCTTGTTTCCTTTCCTAATTAGGCTATTTTTCCTGTTGGGGCACCTGGGCTTATAGCATCCTGCTTTTCCAACTAGGGTTGTAGCTTAGCAATTAATAATAATAATAATAATAATAATAATAATATATAATATATATATAATATATATATATATTATATATATATATACTGTATATATAAAATTAATATACATATACATACACACACACACACACACACACACACACATATATATATATATATATATATATATATATATATATATATATATATATATATATAATGTACATATATTTCTCATCTTCATAATTTCTCTTTATTAGACAATGTGTGTCACCAACAATTCCCATAATTGAACAGACAGCCTAAAGCAACTGATATAATTTTCATAAAAACAATATGAACTGATACAGAATTCTATAGCTAACCTCTGACATCAATCAAACAGTGAGTGAACTGTGATATTTATTTCCAGTGGTGTGAGGTTTACAGCTGTGTTTTAATTTACTGTGGAAAGTAATGAATTTTTATATTCTATTTGATATCTTATTGTCAGAATGAAATTTCATAAGATATTTTAGAGGGAGACGGAGACTCCAAGGGATGTTGCAATGTGAAACGTAAACCACAAAGGATGTTTTAATAACATAATAAAATAAATGATTTTCCAAAAGAATGCTTCAGTGGGAGAAGGAATTTCCAAATGTTTCAGTGGTAAATTTAAATAAAAAAAGACTTTTTACTGGAATATATAAAATACAAATGGTGTTTCAAAGGAGAACTGAAACTACAAAGAATGTTTCAGTGGGGAACTGAAACTACAAAGAATGTTTCAGTGGGGAACTGAAACACCAAAGAATGTTTCAGTGGGGAACTGAAACTCCAAAGAATGTTTCAGTGGGGAACTGAAACTACAAAGAATGTTTCAGTGGAGAGCTGAGACTCCAAAAAAATTTTCAGTGTAAAAAGGATATTTAAATAATAACCTGCAATTAAAAAATTCAAATCATTGTTACGAATGGAAGGTTCTAATTTTTTTTTCTTTTTTTTTTTGGTAAACTGGAATTCTTGAATGATACTTTAACTTCATTTAATAAAAAAACGAGGAAAAAATTATTTCCATAAAACATATCCAGATATGGGATAACGTTATTACATTTCCTTGATTTTAAAGTTTATCCTCAAGGTATTTTTACAATTAATGATCATATTTTCATGTTTTTAAAAGTAGGAACTATTACACGAAAGACATAAAAAAGTTACCCATACTGAGTACCCTTTAGGCAATTGATATCACTTTGAAAGTATGACAAGTTTCGTACTATCCAAAGACACATTATATAAACAGACTGAACAGATACACACACACACACACACACACACACACATATATATATATATATATATATATATATATATATATATATATATATATATATATATATATATATATATATATAAAACGGATTTTGAGCGAAGCGAAAAATCTATTTTTGGGTGAGATGGCCATGTCGTCCTGATGGAAGTTCCTATAGGGTAGCTTCCTAGGGTATATTACAACTACGGCGATATTCCCAGAGAATTAACCTTAAGGTACCAGAATTCTAACTCCTGGAGCGAATATCCCTCCTGAAAGGGATATCGCGACATATCAGAGGACGTATTCTTGACACGCCACATGGCAATCTGCATCCCGAACAGAGATTTCGTCTCGCAGGGGGCAATTGGCAAGAAACGAATTCGGGAAAGAAAAAGGGGGAGCCACTCCCAAGGCTCCCTATCTCCCGATTCGTAAGCGTGCCTGGCGCCAATCCTGGCGCCATCTGTATTCCTTGTAGCGTACACGAGGTGCTACAGATACTGTATGTAGGGAGGGGTCCTACAGCCCTTTCTTAGAAAGGCAAGGGCGGGTCCATCAGGACGACATGGCCATCTCACCCAAAAATAGATTTTTCGCTTCGCTCAAAATCCGTTTTTTGGGCTCAAGCCATGTCGTCCTGATGGAAGTATACCAGAGCATTACTGTATCTGTAGATTCTCAGAACGTGCCGTACTCCCCGGATGTAATTTTTCCCGGTCGACTAGACCTAGAGACCTAAGATGTTACCGTTATACATCTTTTCAACTAACTATAAACCATGTTAGAGCTTCCTGCCCCCTACAGGGAAGAGTCCTACTAGACTCTGGAAAAGTCTCGAAGAGTACATATACCTATGTATGAATACCAGGCAAGCTAATATAGTGGTCTCGCCCTATATTAAGTAAAGCATAGTTTGTAAAGAACCACTGCGTCAATATGAAATATCGACCAGTTCTCCGCACAATACTTGTATTGGACAAAGGTTTATATCCGCATAGGAGGAAACTAGTAAAACCGCCATCGTCCCCTTATGGGACGGGGTCCTCCCGTTAAGGGAAAGCATAAACCGATGCAACATAGCTTGCATAAAGGAACAATTCTATTAGAATTATCCCAGATAAGGTACATAGAATGAATGCTCAATTATACCAATAAATTGACACAGGTGAAGGAGACGCAAGGTTCTCAAGAACAAGTTCATTGACAGACAATAAACAGACAGGTTAACCACAATTATATATATATATATATATATATATATATATATATATATATATATATATATATATATATATGAGAAGAGGATAACCCAAAACTTTAAGCATAAGTATGATAGTAAACAGAACTTGTTTATCTGAAAGAAAACACATTAAATGCCACTTTTAAGATACCGAGGTATCAAAGTCATAAAAGTCTGTATTACAAATCAATGACATTAGCGTTAGAAACGCTCGGCACACATGTCTGCACTTATGCTAGGTTCACCTTTGGAAATGGAACAGTCTACATGGGCAACTCAGTGCCCTCACTTAGTTTGTAGTACGGTATGTAACTACACACTCACCCTGGAATTAATCGTCCCAATTAAAACCACTGGTCCTCGCAGAGTTAAACAGTAGGGTTAACGACGCGACCCATTGCTACCACAGATCTCTTTAGTTCCTCTACTTGCTTCGCATAGTGGCGAAAGAACACTCTGGAAGACTTCCAGCCAGTGTATGAACGGAGATGTTCAAAATCCATACAATTAAAGAAATTTAAGGATGAGGCAACTTTCCTCGGATCGTGACCTGCGGGTGTACTGTCAGGATCCGCTCTGCGAATAAAATATGTGATTTTCGCTCTGAGTTGATTCAGAGATAAATTTGAGCCTGAGCCTGCTGTTTCTCCCCTGAATAGTTGACCACCCTTGAAGTCTGAAGTTCTATGAAGATAGACCTTTAGGCATTCTACTGGACATAGAGATGCATCTTCTTTCAGAGGGCAGATTCTCCAGGGACCCCACCTGTTGGTGGGTAACTCATTCTTGGCGAGAAACGTAGGATCCGGAAACAGGTTCACTTCTCCCCCATCCAGGAACTGAACACGACCTGCCTCTCTCGAGAGGGCTACAATCTCACTAACCCTGGCCCCGGACGCGAGTGCAAATAGGAAAATAACTTTTTGTGTCAAATCCTTTAACGCACACTCTTCATTGCACAACAGAGAAGCGAAATGAAGAACTTTGTCTAAAGACCATGAAATGGCCTTTGGAGGTGCTGAAGGTCTGAGCCTAGCGCAGGCTTTCGGAACTTTATTAAAGAACTCGTTACCTAGGTCGACCTGGAAGGCATATAGAATGGGTCTTGTCAAAGCAGACTTACACGCTGAAATCGTGTTAGCTGCCAATCCTTGACCATGGAGGTGGATGAAGAAAGATAAGCAGAAGTCTGTCGAGATCTCCTGCGGATTCTTCGCCTTGACAAAGGCCACCCATTTCCTCCAAGATGACTCATATTGCCTTCTAGTAGATTTGCACTTATATTCCTCTAGGAAATCTATGTTGGCTTTCGAAATCCCGAAACGCTTTCTCACCGCTAGGGAGAGAAAATCATGAGCTGCAGGGTCCGGGTTTTCTGTAATGAAGCGCAGACAGTCGACTTCTGGACTCGCTGGGTCAGAACTGGATCTGGTAGCGGTACAAACTTCAGCTGTAGTTCCAATGCCAGGGGGAACCACACGCTGTTCGGCCACTTGTGGGCTACTATTGCCGCTACCCCCTTGAAGGATCTCAGTTTGTTGAGGACCCTCAACAGAAGGTTGTGAGGAGGGAACAGATAAATCCTGGACCCTCTGTTCCAGTTGAGGGACATCACGTCCACTGCTTCCGCTAAGGGGTCCTCGTACGGGGACACGTACAGGGGCAACTTCTTGTTGTCTTTCGTCGCAAAGAGGTCTATCTGCAGTTCTGGGACTTGATTTAGAATGAAGGAGAATGATCCTGCGTCTAAGGATCATTCCAACTCTATCGGTGTGAACCTGGATAGAGCGTCCACTGTTACATTGCGGACTCCTTGAAGGTGAACTGCCGACAGGTACCACTTCTTCTTTTCCGCAAATCGGAAGATGGCCAACATCACCAGGTTGAGAGGTGGTGACCTCGATCCTTGTTGATTCAAGCATCTCACAACTACCTCGCTGTCTATCACCAACCTTATGTGGATCGAGTGACGCGGGAAAACTTTCTTTAAGGTAAGGAGCACTGCCATAGCTTCTAGAAAGTTTATGTGAAAGGTCTTGAATAGCTTGGACCAAGTCCCCTGGACTTTTTTCCGATGAGAGTGACCTCCCCATCCCTCCTTCGAGGCGTCTGAGTGAATCGTCACCGACGGGGGAGGTGGCTGAAGAAGAACCGACTTCTTTAGAAGTCTGGCTTGGGACCAAGGCCTGAGAAGAGTACGTAGCCGAAGCGGAACTGGTCTTCTCAGATCTCTTCGCACGATTGATGCATAACTTCTCCAAACTCCGGTTGCATCCTTTAGCTGTGCTCTTAGCACTGGGTCTGTCACCGAAGCAAACTGGAGAGAGCTCAGTACCCTCTCTTGTTCGCGTCTTGATATCCTTTCGGAATCTAGAAGTCTCTTGACAGAACCCGCTATCTCCTTCCTTTTCTTCGCCGGGATGGAGAAACGGTGTGACAAAAGGTCCCAGTGGATTCCCAGCCACTGGAACTTTTGAGATGGAGAAAGTCGAGACTTTTATCTGTTGATCTTGAAACCTAGGTACTGTAGGAACTAGATCACTTGACTGGAAGCTTGCAAGCATTCTGTCTCGGATGCTGCCCACACCAACCAGTCGTCCAGGTAGGCTACTACCTGAATTCCCTTTAGGCGTAATTGTTTGAGAGCTACGCTCGCAAGCTTCGTAAAAATCCTTGGGGCTATGTTTAGCCCGAATGGCATGGCTCTGAAGGCGTATAGTCTTCGTTGTAGCCTGAACCCTAGGTAGGGGGAGAGTCGACGGTTGATTGGAATGTGCCAATAGGCGTCTGACAGGTCTATAGAGACGGAATATGCCCTCTTGGGCAGTAAAGTCCTTATGTGTTGCAGTGTTAGCATCTTGAATTTGTAATACACTATGAACTTGTTGAGTGGCGACAAGTCCAGAATGACTCTGAGCTTTTCCGAGTTTTTCTGGGGAACACAAAACAGTCTTCCTTGGAATTTGATGGACTTCACCTTTCGGATCACATTTTTCTCCAACAGTTCTTGAACGTACTCCTCCAGAACGGGGGTGGAGTGTTGGAAAACCCGAAGGCCCGGGGGTGGAGTGCTGTACCAGCTCCAGCCCAGTCCATTCTTGAGTAGGCTGTGGGCCCAGGGATCGAAGGTCCACCGATCCCGAAATTTCAGAAGTCTCCCTCCTACCGGTATCATCCCACTTGGACTGCCGTCCCGAGGTCTTGCCTCCCTGACCACGACCACCCCTGAATCCCCTTCCCCTTGAGGGGCGCCCAGACGAGCCTCTGGCTGCCCCTCTAGGCTTTGCTCGAAAGGAAGTAGACTGCCCTTCGAACGATGGGGTGAATGCCGTGGACTGTGTCGACACGGCCTGGGGTACCCACTGAGAAGTGGTCGGGGTTTGTGCCACGATCTGGGGCACTGGAGGCAATGGCAATTGCAGTTGCTGTTGCTGTCTAAAAGGCTTGGCTGGCCGAGACGGTAGCCTAGTCCTCATAGTCTTCCTCTTTGGTTGAGGACCTTCATCCGGGGAAGACTTTCTTTTGATAGCCAGGCCCCACTTCTGGAGAAGGTTTCTATTCTCCAAGGCGGCCTTATCAACTACTTCTTTGACCAAATCGGTAGGGAAAGGGTCTTTGCCCCAAATGTTGGAGGAGATTAGTTTCCTTGGCCCGTGCCTCACCGTAGCCAAGGTGAACACGAACTCCCTACAAGCTCTCCTCGCCTTGACGAAGCCATAAAGGTCCTTCGTCATTGTGGCCAGATGAGTCTTGGCCACCACCATGAACATTTCATGGACCTTGGGGTCACTTGCCATCGTCTCAAGAGTAGTCTGAAGAGACATTGAGGCAGCCAGTCTTTCTTTTGTCTCGAACTCTCTCTGCAAGAGAAAGTCAGACAGCTTAGGGAGGTCCTCGCCGAACTGACGTCCGGCGATATCGGCCTCCAACTTCCCAACTGAGAACGTAAGATGGACGTCCTTCCAGTCTTTGTGGTCCATAGGTAGGGCCAGCGACAAGGGTTTACACTCCTTCAGGGAGGGGCAAGGCTTGTCGGCCTCGACTGCTTTTAGTACAGCCGCAAACCCTTTCTGTAAAAAGGGGAAGGCTCTAGCAGGAGAGGACACAAAGGAAGGGAGCTTCTTGCTCAATGCATCTACTTTTGAGTTAGAGAAGCCCCTCTCTTTCAACGAGGATGAAAGCAGAGCTTGAGCCTTAGTATGGTCCATCACTATGACCTCCTTCGGCTCTGTCTCCTCCTTTGAAGCTGGTTCCTTCCTCAGCCGGACACATGGTTTAGCATCTGAGCACAAGGGAAGGTCTTTCACGTTGAGCCTTTTCTGGGGCCCATGTGATTCTGCAAGGCTCTGCATCCGCAGTTCCATTGCAGCCGCCTTCTCCTGATTCTCCTTCTGCATTTGTTGGATCATTCCAACAATAGAAGAGAGGGCCTGTCCCAGCTCTACTGGGAGACCGGCCGATGTTGAGGGAATAGGCTCCGGAATCTGAACCGGAGTAGCCGACACCTCGTCGACCTCTTCCTCTACGACGTCCGGGGCTTGAACTTCATCCTGGCCTTCTGCCAGGAGGTCTTCTTCCAAACGCTCGTCCACGTCAGACATCCTGTCATCTAACTGGATGTCTTGCATCGCGACCGCGACTTCAGCATCCACCTGGATCTGACTTTGGGGGATCTCCTCTTGAGGCTGGGGAATCACAGCATCAGCTGATGCCTTAGGGAAAAGATACGCCCTCATCTTCTCACTTGGAAGATAAGGGCCAGAGGTGTTATTTTGGAAGCTCCTTACCCAGGTACGAAGCTTCTCCCTTGCTATATCCCTTGATTCCGCCGTCCTAGGGGAATCAAAGGCCTCAGTAATCAGGTTAGTGCACACAGTACTTACCTGAGGGTCCCAATACTGGAGATCATCCTTGGAGACAGCGCATGCTGCGTGTCTCCTACAAAACTCATGTCCGCAGAGATTCTTGCTGCGGACGTTGCAGAAAACATTTCCGCACTTCGGAAGGTCCTCCTGTAAAGAGAAGAAATTTCCATGAGTATCAAGTGAACTATGTATCACTGGATATGCATAGTATAGCATAACAATTCAGAAAGGAAAGACACACACTTGTGTTTCCCTCACAACCCATTGTTGCAGCCTTCCAGATAATAAAATCAAATGGTTAATCTCTTCTAGAGTAACCAATGCAAAGTTTCCAGAGGAAACAGGTGGAGCTCACACCTAAGCAATGATTTTAAAATCCTGGATAATAGACAGGAAAGAACTCACTTTCCTATCTGTAGGGCAACAGCAAAGGACTTGTGCAAGAAAACACAAAAGTGTTAGAACACACAGTGCTGTACCAAAACCCATACTATAGTTTTCTTCTTACAGTATATGTTACATTGAAGAATACTGGTACAGTATAGGAGGTTACGTGCCGGCCGGCACACACCATGACTAGCTTTAAAGTATACTACTTAACAGCTATAAGGCGGCAGAACTCTGGTTCAAATGCATGTGCCGGCCGGCAACTACACAAGGTAGTACCCAGCTGCCGGCCACACTCTTGGTGACCGGCAGACAAGGGCTGACATTAGCCGGCCGGCAAAGGTACAGGACCGATGCCAGTTGGCAGCAAAAGAACCAGAGGACTACACCCGCCTGGCTGCCGGCCTCATAGGCCGGCAGCCGGGTCGGGTACAGCACTAGAAGAAAAAAGGATGGATGCCGGGATAAGAGTGTAAACTACCTCCAAGCCCGGCAATCCGAAAGAGTGCATATAAGGAAGGGGAGAATCTAATTCAGGCTTCCTGACCAATGCCGTCTGGCTCTACAGGCAGGCATGGAAGAGGGACCAAGGGAGGTCCGGGCAGCAATCAAAATATAAGACCCTTGCCGGCCGGCAGCTCTGCCGGCCGGCAAGGGGCTGAGTCAATCCCACATCCTAACCTATTCTAGGTCCAGATGTAGAACGACGTATAGTACTGTAATGGCTAGGCCATTACGGAGATAGAGGGGGAAGGGACAAAAGAGGGTCCTACCAACCTTGCTTTAGTGACGGATCACCCGCAGCCAAGAAACTTATCTCAGCCTAAGGGAGATCCAAGGGGGGAGGCCAGCAATACTTGCCAGCTCCCAGAGCACCAAAGCAAGGAAGGTGTTGCTACTCCCAGGGAAAGAAACTTATCCTCCCCCGAGAACAGCAACAAGGACTAGTCTGGTAGATCACAAAAGAAGGAATCATATCCACAGAAACCTTGGGTAGTGACCTAAGGAGGCTAAGCCACCTTTGTCTGTGTCAGGCCAGCGAGGGAGACTCTACCCCAAGCCAGACAAACACAGACTCAGACTAAAAAACTCTTTTGTTCTGTCCCTCTTTGAACCAGACTTACTGGAACAGGAAGGTACAGTAACACCCCAGTATAGTTTTATCGAAAATAAATTCGGAAAAAACCACTTAGGGATAAGCCCAAGGCTTAAACAGAGGGAAAGGGATTGCATACCTTCTCCGAAGAAAAGAAAGCAACCGGGGAGTATGAGAAAGTATACTAAGGCTCCATAAGCAACTTAGCCTAGGCACCAAGAGAATCGATTACCTAAATCACCGAAACTCACTCATATACTATCTTGGAAATATTCCACACAATCTTAAATGTATAAAACATAGCCTAAAGCTTCAATAAAATCATGCATGAAGTACTAGGACCAAACGACTAGGCTACATGGCCTAGCGTAGGCCAGAATGGCGAATACTTCGTCAAAATAATACTAAGCACGAAAGGAAATCCTATGTAATGCTAAATAGCTAAATTTTATTAAAGCAAAACAACCGGGAATGTCGCTCTGACTAACTAAACTTATACCTAGCGAGCGACAGCGTCCATGATGCCTCCGGTAGGCTACGGCTCTTGTAACAAAGATTAAACCTATTAATCACTCAAAAATTTACCAAGAGCCTACATTTATACATAAAAGACATGGTACTCAACTTATCAGAGGCCGACGAAGACGGAGAAGCCATGAAAAGCAGAATAAATCCAAGATTTGCGAAAAACACAGGAAAAAACACCGAGTTGTTAAGCTACGCAAAAAGGAATACAGATGGCGCCAGGATTGGCGCCAGGCACGCTTACGAATCGGGAGATAGGGAGCCTTGGGAGCGGCTCCCCCTTTTTCTTTCCCGAATTCGTTTCTTGCCAATTGCCCCCTGCGAGACGAAATCTCTGTTCGGGATGCAGATTGCCATGTGGCGTGTCAAGAATACGTCCTCTGATATGTCCCGATATCCCTTTCAGGAGGGATATTCGCTCCAGGAGTTAGAATTCTGGTACCTTAAGGTAAATTCTCTGGGAATATCGCCGTAGTTGTAATATACCCTAGGAAGCTACCCTATAGGAACTTCCATCAGGACGACATGGCTTGAGCCCAAAAATATATATATATGTTTATATATGTATATTGTGACGGTGCCGAGTAAGGGTGTGAACTCAAAGGCAGATTGGAAACGACTGAGTTATTTATTAAGGAACACTCTGCTTTATATACAAAACCTCAAGGCAACAGGACGTGACATGTTCGAGAGACAGACAATGATACAGAGCAAAACCGGAGACATGATCATTCAGGTTCTTTTTAGTGCGAGGGAGGAGCGAAGATACAAGCATAATATATACAAAAGGAATTATGTACAATTGTGTGAAACACGGTTGGTACAATATACACATATCTCTCTCTCTCTCTCTCTCTCTCTCTCTCTCTCTCTCTCTCTCTCTATATATATATATATATATATATATATATATATATGAGAGATTACTCGAGTGCCATATGTGGATGAGATCATGATAAGGGGTGGATGAAGATGGTTTGGACAAGCTTTTCGCACTCCCCAAGAAAGATTAGTTCACCAAACGTTCAGCTGGGCTCACAAGGCACTAGAAGAGTTGGAAGACCCAAGCTTACATGGCTGAGGACTATGAAGCGTGAAGTAGGAGATGATGAATGAAGAAGTATTGAATTAAAAGCTCAAGATAGAGACGACTGGCGAAATCTGACCGAGGCCCTTTGTGTCAATAGGCGTAGATGATGATGATGAGATATATATATATATATATATATATATATATATATATATATATATATATATACATATATATATATATATATATATATATATATATATATATATATGTGTGTGTGTGTGTATGTGTGTGTGTAATATAAATATATTATGAAAAACACACATATATATACACATACTTATATATAAATATAAAATATATGATAGCTTTCTTTACCATATAGCTTTCTCATTTTAGAGGGATTAGAACCAACACGGTGTAGCTTTCCAGTTTCTCAGAAAACCTTTTCGAATGAAGTTGCAACCCCCTTACCCTTATTCATGACCACATCAGAGATCAACATTTATTATAGCTGGATGAACTGATGCAAGGGAGACAGAGGAACACCACGGGCCTTGGGAATGTAAACCGAAAGCTGCCATCCACTAGGTTTTCCAAAAACATCTCAAGATGAGTTTGCCACCCTGTTCAGTTAATTCTAATCGTCAGGGCTTCTCCACCATGAGATTCAATACTACACAGTATTCTAGAAGTTTTATTCCAATCTGTAGAACTTCAAAAGTTCAAACTTGCAGCAAATGTTTTTATGTTGAACAGGCTGACATAAGTCTTTTTATAGTTTATATGTAACAGACTTGTTTTAATGTTATTACTGTTCTTAAAATATCTTCTTTTAATTGTTCATTACTTCTCATATAGTTTATTTATTTCTTTATTTCCTTTCCTCACTTGGCTATTTTTCCCTGTTGGAGCCCTTGGGCTCACACCATTCTGTTTTTCCAACTAGGGTTGTAGCTTAGGTAGAAATAATAATAATAATAATAATAATAATAATAATAATAATAATAATAATAATAATAATAATAAAGGTGACTATTAACTTTCAGTAATGATCAACCATAGTTGAATAATTTACATGTTCCTAAAAACAGCTTAGGACAGGAGACTAATAACGAGCTTAAATGGATAGTATCTGTATACTAAATCCTCACCAGGAGAGCGACCTCTGTAGATGAGAAAGTGACTTGTTTGAAATAGATTTGTGTGTGTGTGTTTTTTTTTTTTTTTTTTTTTTTTGCAAAGTTGCGAGATAGGGAACTCATTTTCAGACTGAGTTTGGTACGGTTGATGTTGGCAGGCGATACTGTACAGTTTACGGATATTGAAATAAAGATAGTTAAAGTGTTAGTAAAAGCATAATCGAGAGTAAATTTCTGGGGCCTAACAAAAACCCGTAATTTGGAGTGATCAATGTTAATATGAATCGTGGATGAATGGATGTCGATTTATATAAACACCCTGGAATAAATATAACGGGTGATAATAGGATTAGAAGTTGTAATGTGTCATTATGAATGAAAATACGATTACCAAACACACACACATTATATATATATATATATATATATATATATATATATATATATATATATATATTTAAGTATCTTTTATGGAACAAATAAAATAGAAATAGTCTCACACTGATATAATCATATTGCATAAGAAACCTGAAAAACTGACAAAAAACAGGATTGATTGAATATACGTAATCAAGAGTAATCAGAAAGTAATTCAAATCACAAAAAAAATTATGAAATAAACTTCCTTACAACGGACCTTACAAGTCTACGAATAATACAATTAAACAGACAAACACATACAAAAAAAAATGCTGTACACCACACCAACGACGTGATAAGTCCTTGCAAGTCTAAGAATAATACATTTAAACAGAAGAACACAAAAACAAAATCAACATTAACAACAATAACAACAACAACAAAATCTTGAACACCCCACCAACGATGAAATGAATTCTTGCAAGTCTAAGAATAATACAATCAAAAAGACGAATACAAACACAAAATCTACAATAACAACAACAACAACAACAAAAACAAGAACAGCAAAACCCTGAACACCCCACCAACCATGAGATGAATTCTTGCAAGTCTAAGAATAATACAATCAAGAAGACGAATACAAAAACAAAATCTATAATAACAACAACAACAACAACAACAACAACAACAACAACAAAACCCTGAACACCCCACCAACCATGAGATGAATTCTTGCAAGTCTAAGAATAATACAATCAAAAAGACGAATAGAAAAACAAAATCTGCAATAACAACAACAACAACAAAACCCTGAACACCCCTCCAACCATGAGATGAATTCTTGCAAGCCTAAGAATAATACAATTAAAAAGACGAACACAAAAACAAAATCAACAATAACAACAACAAAATGCTGAACATCGTCCCACCGACGCTATAAGTCGTACTATCGGATCATTAGGTGATCGGAGAAGCGCCTCTCACTCTAAGAAAGGATCATTACCGACCTCTTGCTTATTGGCAATCCGTAATGATCCTGAAGAATGTTAAGTAAATGACTGAGTCTCATTTCCAAATGGCTCTTTGCCGGGCATCCAAGGTATCGTACCCAGGAGAAGAGGAAGTTCTTTCAGGCATTAAACTATAGCGGTGATTAATCTGAGTATAATATAAGGCTACTGCTCTTGTGTACACACACACGCCTATATATATATATATATATATATATATATATATATATATATATATATATATATATATATAATGTATTTCTTATCATTTTAATTCTTCTTCTTCTTTGTCTGCATCTTTTCCCACCTTTATGTAGGGTCGATGTTTCTGGCCAACGTTCTCCATCTACCTCTGCCCCACACTTCATCACCGGTTAATCCCTTTGATCGATCTTATCATTTTAATTCAATACTTCAATTATATAAACCTATTAGTTAGGGGAGATCAAGAGAGGGAGGCAGAGAATTAGAGGAAGAGATAAGGCGAAGGATGATATGGAGATTGATTGACTGATTGATTGATTGATTTGAAGTTCTCTGGTATCCAAGATCATTTACGCCAAATGATACGGAGAGAAGAGGTTTGATGGAAAAGGATGCCTTTGATCGAAGGCATTGGAGGGTGCGTATCAAGTAACCGACCCCTTGATGTAGGAATAATGGTAGGAAAAAAGAATGCTCACACACACACACACACACACACACACACACACACATATATATATATATATATATATATATATATATATATATATATATATATATATACATTCAAATAAATCATATATTTTAATACAATAATGTCTGTATTCTCTTACCGACCTCGGGATCAGACAACCAAGGCGAAACCACTCAAAAACAAGAGCATCTGACCGGCCGGGAATCGAACCGTGCTCCAGGATACTAGTATAACTGTGACATTACCATTTAGCCACAAATGAATGGTACTGTCACTATCATACAAGTATCCTGGACCAGGGGTCGATTCCCGACCGGTCAAATACTATTGTCTTTTAGTGGTTTCGCCTTGGTTCTCTGATCCTGAGGTCGGTAAGAGAATCCAGACATTAATGTACTAAAATATATGACTTATTTGAATATTAGTGGTTTTGCCTAGGGTCTCTGATCCCGAGATCGGTAAGAGAATCCAGACATTAATGTATTAAAATATATGGCTTATTTAAATATGAAAAACACGTCTTTATGTGGTAAATTTATTTTATATATATATATATATATATATATATATATATATATATATATATATATATATATATATATACATACACATATATTCTTACAAAGCTTGTCTAGTGTAGAGAACCTATCTTATTCATGTATTTCATTTGTGTATTTAAGAGGTGTATAGCCAGTACGTAAAGTGAGTTCCTCTCTTGTACGTTTAAGTAATTGTATGTAGATTGCGTAAGACTTTCGTCTTTCATTTCATTGTATTTTTCATTCAAGTCAGTATATCTAAACTTACGTTATTATCAAGAACTAACTTTTTTTTCATGTATTTTACTATGAAGTCTTATGTGATCTCAATTAAGTATGCAGTA
>NC_090743.1:33180303-33182803 GCF_036898095.1 Palaemon carinicauda
TATATTTGTGCGCATATATATTTATATACATATAATTGTAATCAACCAAAGAACAAAAATTAATTACTAAAACTGATCGTTCTCATATATTCCACATCTCATCAGGTTCAGGTAAAAGCGCTTAAAAATATAATAATTAAATATCTATCACCCTCTTGCTCGTGTTATACTTCCGTTTATAAGCATTTATAAACTGGGATGAAGTTGCCAGACATACGACCGACCACTTGAATGTTCAACGAGTTTACGCGCTAACGGGTTGTGGTGGCCTATGTGGTAACGCCCCTGACTGGTGATCGTTCGCCAGACTGGGGTTCGAGTCCAGCTCAAACTCGTTAGTTCCTTTGGTCGCTGCAACCTCGTCATCCTTGTGACCTAAGAATGAGGGAGCCTATAGGTCTTTTTGCAGAGTCACCAGCAGCCATTGCCTGGCCTTACTTGGTCCAAGCTTGGGTGGAGAATGGTTCTTGGGCCATGAAGATATGTAATTTATATATGGTCAGTCTCTAGGGTATTGTCCTGCTTGATAGGGCGATGTCATTGTCCCCTGCCTCTGCCATTCATGTACAGAAAAAAATAAGATGAAAATAAATATAATATTGGTGCGTGGCATTTATCAGCTGATCTGTCCTCGATGCTCAACTACGCTCATCAGAAACCCAGCGTCATATGATATCAATATAGAAATGTTTAAATGTTTCGGGTTTCTAACTTGTTGGTAAATATCCCGATAAGCGTAATCTATTTACGAGTTTTTAATCCGCAACATAAATGCTGTTGGCAAATTTGATGAGGACTAATGCGTGTGCAAACGCTGATTCGAGCTTATATAGTTATAGGATTCTGTGTACATATGTGTATACTGTTGCCATGCGAGCATATTTCAATATCCAAGGGCTTAGAAATATGTTTTGATTTTGATTGATCTTTTCTAAGTATGCTTCATCTTCGACTCGAATTACACCGCAAGAAATATAATTGGCTTTAAGTATGCTATATTCATTACTTAAATGATATTGAAAAGAAATTGTCTTGAATTAATGAAAGATATTTATTCTAATTTCTTTGAAGAAATTATTGATTGACTGACTAGGGATTATCCGACTTGAATTTTATCAATATCCTCAACTAAATAAGAAATATTATTAGTGTCAATTTCAACGTGGAAAAGAGTGTTGTTCAGTAATGACATATTTTTCCTTTTTTATTAGCTAATATATATACAAGTAACTAGAAGGGCATTCAGTAAAGTGCAGACCTCCACCACGGCAGCTTATTTCTCGACCTTTGACCTCAACATTTATTAATATGAACCAAGTTTGGAGTAGCTGTGACAACGATGTCCAAACTTGTGGTTGATTACGTGAATTGGACATTTTGCTTGACCAAGACCTTCATCTCTGATCTTGACCTTCCAAAAGTTAATCATTTCTACCTTTTTACATAACAGTTAATCCTTGCAAGTCTCAGTAATCTACGATTAAAATATTGGCCAGGAAGCTGTTCACAAACAAAACACACACACGCACAAGTACACAAATAGGGGCGAAAACATAGCCTCCTTTCAAACTTCGTTGGCGGAGGTAATTAGGAATTCAGAAAATAATGTGAACGGAACTTCTATGAAAAAAATATAAAATACATGCACATCTCACTCAGTTATTCATTAATAAACATCTGAATACAATTCATGAAACGGTAGTAAACATTCCAGAGTTATTAAAAGAATCCCTTTTATGTTATGTTGTCGAATTGCAAACACGTCTCTAATAAGCTTTATTTTTTCCCCAGAGAAAACTCACAATAGAAACACGATTTTCTACTCCAGTGTATCATTATATTCCCTGAAATGGAGCTGATAAAATATTTACAGATGTTTCTATAGAACGGCCCACCACTAATTGTTTTTTTTTTTTTTTTTTTTTTTTATTAAATATATTTTCAGCTTAAGGTTCTCCCATGTTACAATTAAAATATTTACGAATTACAGAAAACATGACCAAGAAAATATTACAAACTTTATAAGTTTTGTCAGACATATCTTAGACATTTGTAATACAATTCCAGTCAGTAAATAAGTCTTTGGACTTTAAATGATGCAGTGCGTTGTTTTTTTTTTTTTCCGGGTTTTCATTTGTGCAGCTTTGCATTTTAATTGATGTGAATGACTTATCACATTCTAAATGATATATCAAACTTAGTTTTTCCATTCTATAAGGCCCTTTCATTTTAAAAGGTACAAAAAATTATTCTTTTCGATCAGTATCATGCAATCCATCTTTTCTCAATTATTAATCATGCAATCAATACTTTTCTTTTGATTACAAATCGTGCAATCAATCCTTGTTTTTCAATTATAAATAAAGCTATCAACTCTTCTTTTTCAATTGTAAATCATGCAATCAACCCTTCTTTTTCAATTATAAATCATGCAATCAATCATTCTCTTTCAATTAAAAATCATGAAATCAATCATTCTCTTTCAATTACAAATCATGCA
>NC_090743.1:33195303-33210303 GCF_036898095.1 Palaemon carinicauda
TGCTCATGAATGGCAGATGCAAGGGGAGCCTTTATATATATATATATATATATATATATATATATATATATATATATATATATATATATATATATATATACATACATCTGATCAGCGCCCAAGGCCCCTCACCACCCTAAGCTAGGAACAGGAAGGACCAGGGCAATGGCTGCTGATGACTCAGCAGGTAGACCTATATGCTTCTCCAAACCCCAAATCCTTAGTTCACGAAATTTGTGAGGTTGCAGCGACCAAAGAAACTAACAAGTTTGACCAGGACTCGAACCCCAGTCTGGCGACTACCAGGCAGGGCTTTTCAATACGCCACCAAAACCCAAACACGTAAAGCACATGCATTAAATCATAGTTACTGGTGCAATAAATTCTTCAGAAACATATGCAGATGATGCTACTCTCTTTGCATCAATTCCATCTCCTGAATTTAGATCTGGGGTTGCTGAATCCCTTAATAGAGATCTAGCTAAAATTAGTGCATGGCGATAAAAAATTCCATCAGTATAAATGGGTATTAATATTTTCGTATATATTTCTTATGATTTCAAACCGGAATTTCTTCTTAAATGGAATGTTTAGCGGATATGAAATACGAGAGTGATGCCAACAGGGGTTTACTGCAATGTTCAATCTCAATGGATAATGATTCAAAATTCGAAGATTTGTGGAAATAACGCTAAATAAACACACCTTGGAGAGAGACCTTTTACCATTGAAATGGATGAATCTTAAGGAAATAAGTTTTCTAGTAGGTGTATACTAGAAGATTCTTGGTGGTAAGGGTATTAGTCCCACGGCCTTTTTACTGATACCAACTTATACGCCCATTTTACTGATGCCAATAAATACGTCCTTTTTACTGATGCCAACATATACGCCATTTATTTGATGTCAATAAATACGTCCTTTTACTAATGCCAACATATACGACCATTTTACTGATGTCAATAAATACATCCTTTTTACTGATGCCAACATATACGTCCATTTTTCTGATGTCAATAAATACGTCCTTTTCACTGATGCCAATAAATACGTCCTTTTTACTGATGACAACATATACGTCAATTTTACTGATGTCAATAAATACCTCCTTTTTACTGATGCCAACATTTACGCCCATTTTACTGATGCCAGTAAATGCGCCTTTTTACTGATGCCAAAACATACGCCCATTTAACTGATACCAATAAATACATCCTTTTTACTGATGCCAACATTTACGCCCATTTTACTGACGCCAATAAATACGTCCTTTTTACTGATGCCAACATATACGCCCATTTTGCTGATGCCAATCAATATGTCCTTTTCACTGATGCCAACAAATGTGCCTTTTTTTACAGATGTCAACGAATGCGCCTTTTTACCGATGCCAATAAATACGTCCTTCTTACTAAAGCCATCAAATACGGCTTTTTTACTGATTCCAACAAATACGCCCATTTCATCGATGCCAATAAATACGTCTTTTACTGATGCCAACAAAAAAGCCTTTTACTGGGTGCCAACAAATACGCATTTTACTGATGCCAACAAATACGCCATTTATAGAAGACCAAAACAGTAATGAAACTGATCTTGAAAACTTGAATAATAACATCATTATCCCCCTGAAAGAAGTAGCAAAGAAGTTCCAGGACACAAAACCCTCTGACAACAGCAAATTCTCGGAAGACACAAAGAACCTCATGAAAAAACGGAGAAATCTCAAGCCCCCATCAACAGTGCGGGAGAAAATTGAAGCAGCAGAACTAAACAAAACTATACAGAAAAAGCAACGAGAAGACCTTCGCAATAGAACGAGAAAAATAATTGAAGATGTCATCAAACAAGGCAGAGGGTTTAAAACAGCAAAAAGAAAACTCGGCCAAGGGAAGCTGCAATTCACTGGGGTGCTAGAAGAAGACGGATCCCTTACAACCAACCGTGATGGAATAGCTAAGCGAGCAAGGGAGTACTACCAAAAGCTTTACTCCTCAGAAAGACCTCGTTACCATCTTCGTGAAAGAGCAAATCAACACCCATCTCATCACTTTCCAGAGATCACAGCAGGCGAGGTGCGACTAGCTGTCAAGCAAATGAAGAAGGGGAAAACACCGGGACCAGATAACATCACGTTAGACCTAATAGCAGATGCTGATGAGCCAATCCACGTCAGACTGGTGCGACTATTCAATGAATGTCTGAAGAAGAGCAAAACGCCAGGAGAGTGGAATAAATCTATCCTCATTCTACTCTACAAAAATAGGCGACCCCAGGGACATGAACAACCAACGGCCAATCAGCCTCCTTAATGTTATTAATAAAATTTTCACCAAAGTTATCACCAACCGAACTGTAGCAAAGCTTGATGAAAATCAGCCAAGGGAACAAGCGGGCTTTAGAAGAGGCTACTCCACAATTGACCATCTACAAACAATAAACCAAATCATTGAGAAAACAAAAGAATATAAGATACCACTAGTAGTAGCACTTGTAGATTACACCAAAGCATTTGACTCGGTTGAAACTGAGGAGGTCATGTCAGCGCTGGAAGAACAGGGAGTTGACTCAGTTTACATTAATGTACTCTGTCACATCTATGACCATGCAACATCATTCATTCGCCTCCACAAGGACTCTGATCCATTCCAACTCAAGAGAGGAGTCAGACAAGGTGACACTAGCTCACCCAAACTGTTTACTGCCTGCCTGGAGAGAGCTTTCCGACAACTCAACTGGCAAGAAAAAGGAATAAAAATAGATGGAGAATATCTAAGTCACCTAAGATTTGCTGATGACATCATTATCATTGCTCACACCAAAGAAGAGCTTCAACGTATGATCACCGAGCTAAATGAAGCAAGCAAATTGAATGGCCTCCACATGAACTTCCAAAAGACCAAAGTCATGAGCAATAAATATACTGAAAATGCAGATGACATACTTGAAATTGACAACCAACATATTGAGGAAGTGGACCACTACATCTACTTAGGACAACGAATCTCTCTACATGACGCCTGTAAAGAGAGCGAAATAAAAAGAAGAATAACCCTCGGTTGGCAAGTGTTTGGAAGAGCCAGTACAGTGTTAAAAAATAAGAAGATTCCTATCATCTTAAAAAGGAAAGTCTATGATCAGTGTATCCTCCCCACTGTCACCTATGGGGCCGAAACTTGGAATCTAACAAAAAAGCTTTCCCTTAAATTACGAACAGTGCAGAGGGCACATGAGAGAATTATGCTAAATCTAACATGGAAGGATAGAAAAACAGCTAAATGGATACGTCAAAAAACTAAAGTAATGGATATCCTTGAAACCATTAGCAAGCTCAAATGGAACTGGGCGGGGCACATTGCCAGGATGACAGGCAACAGATGGACATCACGAACAACCTTCTGGACACCCCGAGGATACACAAGAAACCGAGGAAGACAAAAAACCCGCTGGCTAAATGACTTAGACCAACATAAGCAACAGTGGCACAGAATAGCTTGGGATAGAAGTCTGTGGAGGAACCTGGGGAAGGCCTACATCCAACAAAGGAGCATGGTTTGAGCTCAGGTCCATAAGGCTAGATATCTAACCTTCTTGGAGGTAGCAGGAAAAGGACGAAAATTATTTTAGTTACTGCCATCGGTTGTGCGTGTGCTACTGGCATTCTATCTCCAACTGACATGTCCAAAAATATCGAATAGATTTCTAATGACTCCGAGGAATAAACTTTGTTAATGTTATAAGACCAGAATAATGTTTTCTGCACCAAATGTTTTTATGTTGAACAGGCTGACTTAAGTCTTTATATAATTGAAATAGGAAGTATCCGTTTTAATGTTGTTAACGTTTTTAAAATATTCTATTTTATTTTTTCATAACTTCTTATATTGTTTATTTATAGTAATAGTGATGATAACAAAGTTACTCGAAGCTTTTTTTTTTTTTTGAAGTTCTCTAGTTTATAAATGAAATATTTATTTTAATGTTGTTACTGTTCTTAAAATATCTTATTTTAATTGTCCATCACTTCCCTTGTAGTTTATCCATTTCCTTTCCTCAATGGGCTATATTTCCCTGTTGGAGACCTTGGGCTTATATCATCATGCTTTTCTAAAAAGGGTTATAACTTAGTTAATAATAATAATAATAATAATAATAATAATAATAATAATAATAATAATAATAATAATAATAATAAGAGAAAGTAAATCCCTTAAGGTGACATAACAGCATCAGGTAATTTTTGAACGAGATTTATTATTCATACCAATATCTGAAGTATTATCATTAGTATTTTATCACTGGCTAGGCTATAACCCTAGTAGGAAATGCAAGATTCTATAAGCACAAGGGCCCTAACAAGGAAAAATAGCCAAGAGAGGAAAGGAAATAAATAAATAAAGTACAAAAGAAGTAATGAACAATATAAAATATCTTATTAACAGTAACAACATTAAGAGATCTTTCATATATAAACTATATAAACGTCGAAAAAAACGAGGAAGAGAAATAAGACCAAAAAGTGTGCCCGACTGTACCCTCAAGCAAGAGAACTCTAACCCAAGACAGTGAAAGACTATGCTACAGAGGCTATAGCACTATTCAAGACTAGAGAACAATGGTTTGATCTTAGGGTATCCTCCTCCTAGAAGAGCTTCTTATCATAGCCAAAGAATCTCTTCAACCCTTACCAAGAGGAAATTAGCCACTGAATAATTATAGTGCATTAGTTAACCTCCTGAGTGAAGAAGAATTATTTGGTAAGCTCAGTGTTGTCAAGTGTATGAGAACAGAGGAGAACGTGGAAAGAATAGACCAGTCTAGAAGGTGTATGTGTAGGCAAACGAAAAATTATCCGTAACCAGAGAGATGGCTCCAATGTAGTACTGTCTGGACAGTCCGAGCCCAATAACTCTCTAGCGGTAGTATCTTAACGGGTGGTTTTTACCCAAGCTAACCTACTACCTGTCTTTTTTAAGCTATTGATAAAGAACAATAATCATCGTTGTTAATAATACTATATGACGAAATAAAAGACTCATTCTAGGAGTTTTGAAAACAACACAAGTAAAGACGTAATTGGTTTTTAAATCTGCTATTTATTATGAATTTCAAATGGTTACAATGTCGTTGTTGATGAAATAAATCTTTGTCATTCTTATAGAATGTCTTTATAAACCAACTTAACTGTTACTATTTAGTCAAAAGTCAAAACTTTGCCATTTTCTTATTTTCCATTCGAAAATAAATATTTCATTCTCAGAGAATGTCTTGATACACCAAATTAAGATTTTCTATTAGTCACAAGTCAAAACTTTCTCATTTTTTTTTGTCAACCATAGAAACTTTTGACAAACCAAATTAACAATTTCTATTAATCACGTTAAAACTTTGTCATTTTATTAAATTAAAAATTAAATATTTGTCATTCTTAGAGAATGTCTCGATAAACTAACTTTACAAGTTTCTATTAGTTACAAGTCAAAACTTTGCCCCTCTTTTTTTTTCAAATTAAAATGGTCGAAATAAGCTTAGACTTTCCTTTATCAATTCATCTATCTCCCTCACAATTTCACCCTTCCCTTTGCCCCTCCATAAAGCACACTCTCAATTCTGGCTCTTGGCTTTTGACCTCATTTCGCAGGCGACCTCTTCGAAATGGCTCCCATCCCAAAGACCCCGATGAATTTTTCGTACCCGCATAATCCCGGAAGAATTTGATGACCCCATAAGTCTCTCTTCACTCAATTTAAACTCCCGACATTTGCTGACGTTAAAAGACATCCTTAAACTCCAGACATTTGCTGACGGTAAAAGACAGCCAGGGTAATGGCTCCGGTTTGCCCCATGTCGGCAGTTGTTTATTATTTAAAAAAAAAAAAAATCTCGGAGCAATTGGGGCACATAATCCATCTAGTTCAATGTGTGGAATGTATACATGCCTGTGCGCGCGCACAAACGCACACACATACACACACACACACACACACACACACATATATATATATATATATATATATATATATATATATATATATATATGTGTGTGTGTGTGTGTGTGTGTACTGAGCAGGCTGACTTGAGTGTCTCTTCAAAGTTTATGTGATATATCTATTTTAGCGTTGTTATGAATCTTAAAATATTTTATATTCATTATTTACTACTTATCATACACACACACAAGCACACACACACACACACACACAAACATATATATATATATATATATATATATATATATATATATATATATATATATATACATCCCAGTCCCAATCTAAATAAAGGGATTTGAAAACCTACCATCATAAAGGAAGCCTACAAGGTAATCGAGAGATGTTTTTCGTTTTTTATATAGGACAGAATAAGAAGTGTTTCGGAGGAAAAGAGAAAAGAAATATCATATCTCAAGGAAATGCAAAAATCAACATTGTAAGACTGAAAAAAGTAGAAAACCCAGAAGATAAATTACGAATTTTAGAGCCGAGATAAAAAACGGATTTTGAGCGAAGCGAAAAATCTATTTTTGGGTGAGATGGCCATGTCGTCCTGATGGAAGTTCCTATAGGGTAGCTTCCTAGGGTATATTACAACTACGGCGATATTCCCAGAGAATTTACCTTAAGGTACCCAGAATTCTAACTCCTGGAGCGAATATCCCTAATGAAAGGGATATCGCGACATATCAGAGGACGTATTCTTGACACGCCACATAGCAATCTGCACCCCAAACAGAGATAACACATCGAAGGGGTCAATTGGCAAGAAAACGAAAACGGGAAAGAAAAAGGGGGAGCCGCTCGCAAGGCTCCCTCTTCTCTCGTTTCGTAAGCGTGCCTGGCGCCAATCCTGGCGCCATCTGTATTCCTCGTAGCGATACACGAGGTGCTACAGATACTGTATGTAGGGAGGGGTCCTACAGCCCTTTCATAGAAAGGGAAGGGCGGGTCCATCAGGACGACATGGCCATCTCACCCAAAAATAGATTTTTCGCTTCGCTCAAAATCCGTTTTTTGGGCTCAAGCCATGTCGTCCTGATGGAAGTATACCAGAGCATTACTGTATCTGTGGATTCTCAGAACGTGCCGTACTCCCCGGAGGTAATTTTTCCCGGTCGACTAGACCTAGAGACCTAAGATGTTACCGTTATACATCTTTTCAACTAACCATAAACCATGTTAGAGCTTCCTGCCCCCTACAGGGAAGAGTCCTACTAGACTCTGGAAAAGTCTCGAAGAGTACATATACCTATGTATGAATACCAGGCAAGCTAATATAGTGGTCTCACCCTATATTAAGTAAAGCATAGTTTGTAAAGAACCACTGCGTCAATATGAAATATCGACCAGTTCTCCACACAATACTTGTATTGGACAAAGGTTTATATCCGCATAGGAGGAAACTTGTAAATCCGCCACCGTCCCTTTATGGGATGGAGTCCTCCCGTTAAGGGAAAGCATAAACCAATGCAACATAGCTTGCATAAAGGAACAATTCTATTAGAATTGTCCCAGATAAAGTACATAGAATGAATGCTCAATTATACCAATAAATTGACACAGGTGAAGGAGACGCAAGGTTCTCAAGAACAAGTTTATTGACAGACAATAAATAGACAGGTTAACAACAATTGTATATATATATATATATATATATATATATATATATATATATATATATATATATATATAAGAAGAGGATAACCCAAAACTTTAAGCATAAGTATGATAGTAAACAGAACTTGTTTATCTGAAAGAAAAAACATTATTGCCACTTTCAAGATACCGAGGTATCAAAGTCATAAAAGTCTGTATTACAAATCAATCACATTAGCGTTAGAAACGCTCGGCACACATGTCTGCACTTATGCTAGGTTCACCTTTGGAAATGGAACAGTCTACGTGGGCAACTCAGTGCCCTCACTTAGTTTGTAGTACAGTATGTAACTATACACTCACCCTGGAATTAATCGTCCCAATTAAAACCACTGTTCCTCGCAGAGTTAAACAGTAGGGTTAACGACGCGACCCACTGCTACCACAGATCTCTTTAGTTCCTCTACTTGCTTCGCATAGTGGCGAAAGAACACTCTGGAAGACTTCCAACCAGTACATGAACGGAGATGTTCAAAATCCATACAATTAAAGAAATTTAAGGATGAGGCAACTTTCCTCGGATCGTGACCTGCGGGTGTACTGTCAGGATCCGCTCTGCGAATAAAATATGTGATTTTCGCTCTGAGTTGATTCAGAGATAAATTTGAGCCTGATGTTTCTCCCCTGAATAGTTGACCACCCTTGAAGTCTGAAGTTCTACGAAGATAGACTTTTAGGCATTCTACTGGACATAGAGATGCATCTTCTTTCAGAGGGCAGATTCTCCAGGGACCCCACCTGTTGGTGGGTAACTCATTCTTGGCGAGAAACGTAGGATCCGGAAACAGGTTCAGTTCTCCCCCATCCAGGAACTGAACACGACCTGCCTTTTTCGAGAGGGCTACGATCTCACTAACCCTGGCCCAGGACGCGAGTGCAAATAGGAAAATAACTTTTTGGGTCAAATCCTTTAACGCACACTCCTCATTGCTCAACAGAGAAGCGAAATGAAGAACTTTGTCTAAAGACCATGAAATGGGCTTTGGAGGTGCTGAAGGTCTGAGCCTAGCGCAGGCTTTCGGAACTTTATTAAAGATCTCGTTACCGAGGTCGACCTGGAAGGCATATAGAATGGGTCTTGTCAAAGCAGACTTACACGCCGAAATCGTGTTAGCTGCCAACCCTTGACCATGGAGGTGGATGAAGAAAGATAAGCAGAAGTCTGTCGAGATCTCCTGCGGATTCTTCGCCTTGACAAAGGCCACCCATTTTCTCCAAGATGACTCATATTGCCTTCTAGTAGATTTGCACTTATATTCCTCTAGGAAGTCTATGCTGGCTTTCGAAATCCCGAAACGTTTTCTCACCGCTAGGGAGAGAAAATCATGAGCTGCAGGGTCCGGGTTTTCTGTAATGAAGCGCAGACAGTCGACTTCTGGACTCGCTGGGTCAGAACTGGATCTGGTAGCGGTATAAACTTCAACCGTAGTTCCAATGCCAGGGGGAACCACACGCTGTTCGGCCACTTGTGGGCCACTATTGCCGCTACCCCCCTTGAAGGATCTCAGTTTGCTGAGGACCCTCAACAGAAGGTTGTGAGGAGGGAACAGATAAATCCTGGACCATCTGTTCCAGTCGAGGGACATCGCGTCCACTGCTTCCGCTAAGGGGTCCTCGTACGGGTACACGTACAGGGGCAACTTCTTGTTGTCTTTCGTCGCAAAGAGGTCTATCTGCAGTTCTGGGACTTGATTCAGAATGAAGGAGAATGATCCTGCATCTAAGGACCATTCCGATTCTATCGGTGTGAACCTGGATAGAGCGTCCGCTGTCACATTGCGGACTCCTTGAAGGTGAACTGCCGACAGGTACCACTTCTTCTTTTCCGCCAATCGGAAGATGGCCAACATCACCTGGTTGAGAGGTGGTGACCTCGATCCTTGTCGATTCAAGCATCTCACAACTACCTCGCTGTCCATCACCAACCTTATGTGGATCGAGTGACGCGGGGAGATTTTCTTTAAGGTAAGGAGCACTGCCATAGCTTCTAGAAAGTTTATGTGAAAGGTCTTGAATAGCTTGGACCAAGTCCCCTGGACTTTTTTCCGATGAGAGTGACCTCCCCATCCCTCCTTCGAGGCGTCTGAGTGAATCGTCACCGACGGGGGAGGTGGCTGAAGAAGAACCGACTTCTTTAGATGTCTGGCTTGGGACCAAGGCCTGAGAAGAGTACGTAGCCGAAGCGGAACTGGTCTTCTCAGGTCTCTTTGCGCGTTTGATGCATAACTTCTCCAAACTCCGGTTGCATCCTTTAGCTGTGCTCTTAGCACCGGGTCTGTCACCGAAGCAAACTGGAGAGAACCCAGTACCCTCTCCTGTTCGCGTCTTGATATCCTTTCAGAAACTAGAAGTCTCTTGACAGAACCCGCTATCTCCTTCCTTTTCTTCGCCGGGATGGAGAAACGGTGTGACATTAGGTCCCAGTGGATTCCCAGCCACTGGAACTTTTGAGATGGAGAAAGTCGAGACTTTTTTCTGTTGATCTTGAAGCCTAGATACTCTAGGAACTGGATCACTTGACTGGAAGCTTGCAAGCATTCTGTCTCGGATGCTGCCCACACCAGCCAGTCGTCCAGGTAGGCTACTACCTGAATTCCCTTTAGGCGTAATTGTTTGAGAGTTACGCTCGCAAGCTTCGTGAAAATCCTTGGGGCTATATTTAGCCTGAATGGCATGGCTCTGAAGGCGTATAGCCTTCGTTGTAGCTTGAACCCTAGGTAGGGGGAGAGTCGACAGTTGATTGGGACGTGCCAATAGGCGTCTGACAAGTCTATGGAGACGGAATATGCCCTCTTGGGCAGTAAGGTCCTTATGTGTTGCAGTGTTAGCATCTTGAACTTGCAATTCACTATGAACTTGTTGAGTGGCGACAAGTCCAGAAGGACTCTGAGTTTTTCCGAGTCTTTCTTGGGAACACAAAACAGCCTCCCTTGGAATTTGATGGACTTCACCCTTCGGATCACTTTTTTCTCCAACAGTTCTTGGACGTACTCCTCCAGAACGGGGGTGGAGTGTTGGAAAAACCGAGGGCACGGGGGTGGAGTGCTGTACCAGCTCCAGCCCAGTCCGTTCTTGAGTAGGCTGTGGGTCCAGGGATCGAAGGTCCACCGATCCCGAAAATTCTGAAGTCTCCCTCCTACCGGCATCATCTCACTTGGACTGCCGTCCTGACGTCTTGCCTCCCTGACCGCGACCACCCCTGAATCCCCTTCCCCTTGAGGGGCGCCTAGACGAGCCTCTGGCTGCTCCTCTAGGCTTTGCCCGATAGGAAGTAGACTGCCCTTCGAACGTTGGGGTGAATGCCGTGGACTGTGTCGACACGGCCTGGGGTACCCACTGGAATGTGGTCGGGGTTTGTGCCACCATCTGGGGCACTGAAGGCAATGGCAATTGCAGTTGCTGTTGCTGTCTAAGAGGCTTGGCTGGCTGAGACGGTAGCCTAGTCCTCATAGTCTTCCTCTTTGGTTGAGGACCCTCATCCGGGGAAGACTTTCTTTTGATAGCCAGGCCCCACTTCTGGAGAAGGTTTCTATTCTCCGTGGCGGCCTTATCAACAACTTCTTTGACCAATTCGGTAGGGAAAAGGTCTTTGCCTCAAATGTTGGAGGAGATTAGTTTCCTTGGCTCGTGCCTTACCGTAGCCGAGGTGAACACGAACTCCCTACAAGCTTTCCTCGCCCTGACGAAGCTATAAAGATCCTTCGTCACTGTGGCCAGATGAGTCTTGGCCACTACCATGAACATTTCATGGACCTTGGGGTCACTTGCCATCGTCTCAAGAGTAGTCTGAAGAGACATTGAGGCAGCCAGTCTTTCTTTTGTCTCGAGCTCTCTCCGCAAAAGAAAGTCAGACAGCTTAGGGAGGTCCTCGCCGAACTGACGCCCGGCAATATCAGCCTCCAACTTCCCAACTGAGAAGGTAAGATGGACGTCCTTCCAGTCTTTGTGGTCCATAGGCAGGGCCAGCGACAAGGGTTTACACTCCTCCAAGGAGGGGCAAGGCTTGCCGGCCTCGACTGCTTTTAGTACAGCCGCAAACCCTTTCTGTAAAAAGGGGAAGGCTCTAGCAGGAGAGGACACAAAGGAAGGGAGCTTCTTACTCAATGCAGCTACCTTTGAGTTTGTGAAGCCCCTCTCTTTCATCGAGGATGAAAGCAAAGCTTGAGCCTTAGCATGGTCCATCACTATGACCTCCTTCGGCTCTGTCTCCTCCTTTGAAGCTGGTTCCTTCCTCAACCGGACATAACAGTCCGGATATGACCCCTTGCTAGGCCAGAATTCCACCTCCTCTAGGGGAACTGAACCCAACTTATCCGAGATGACGATCTTTCCAGTCGTCATCGGCATGTGCTCAGCATACCTCCACGGGTTAGCATCTGAGCACAAGGGAAGGTCTTTCACATTGAGCCTTTTCTGGGGCCCATGTGATGCTGCAAGCCTCTGCATCTGCAGTTCCATTGCAGCAGCCTTCTCCTGATTCTCCTTCTGCATTTGTTGGATCATTCCAACAATGGAGGAGAGGGCCTGTCCCTGCTCTACTGGGACAGCGGACGATGTTGAGGGAATAGGCTCCGGGATCTGAACCGGAGTAGCCGACACCTCGTCGACCTCTTCCTCTACAATGTCTGGGGCTTGGACTTCATCCTGGGCTCCTGCCAGGTCTTCCTCCAGACGCTCGTCCACGTCAGACATCCTGTCGTCCAACTGGATGTCTTGCAAGGCGACCGCGACTTCAGCATCCACCTGGATCTGAACTTGGGGGATCTCCTCTTGAGGCTGGGGAATCACTGCAGCAGCTGATGCGATAGGGAAAAGATACGCCCTCATCTTCTCACTTGGAAGATAAGGTCCAGAGGTGTTCTTCTGGAAGCCCCTTACCCAGGTACGAAGCTTCTCCCTTGCTATATCCCTTGATTCCGCCATCCTAGGGGAATCAAAGGCCTCAGTAATCAGGTTAGTGCACACGGTACATACCTGAGGGTCCCAAAACTGGAGATCACCCTTGGAGACAGCGCATGCTGCGTGCCTCCTACAAAACTCATGTCCGCAGAGGTTCTTACTGCGGACGTTGCAGAAAACACTTCCGCACTTCGGAGGGTCCTCCTGTAAAGAGAAGAAATTTCCATGAGTATCAAGTGAACTACGTATCACTGGATATGCACAGTTTAGCATAACAAATCAGAAAGGAAAGACACACACTTGTGTTTCCTTCACAACCAATTGTTGCAGCCTTCCAGATAATAAAATCGTATGGTTAATCTCTCCTAGAATAACCAATGAAAAGTTTCCAGAGGAAACAGGTGTAGCTCACACCTAAGCAATGATTTTAAAATCCCGGATAATAGACAAGAAAGAACTCACTTTCTTATCTGTAAGGCAACACCAAAGGGCTGTGCAAGACAACACAAAAGTGTTAGAACACACAGTGCTGTACCAAAACTTATAGTTTTCTTCCTACAGTATGTGTTATACTGAAGAATACTGGTACAGTATAGAAGGTAATGTGCCGGCCGGCACACACCATAACTAGCTTTAAAGTATACTACTTAACAGCTATAAAACGGCAGAACGCTGGTTCAAATGCATGTGCCGGCCAGCAGTAACTGCCGGCCGGTAACAGCCAATGTCGGCCGGCAACTACACAGGGTAGTACCCGGCTGCCGGCCACTGCTCATAGCGACCGGCAGACAAGGGCTGACAACAGCCGGCCGGCAAAGGTAAACAACCGATGCCGGCCAGCAGCAAAAGAACCAGAGGACTACGACTGCCCGGCTGCCGGCCTATGAGGCCGGCAGCCGGGTCGGGTACAGCACTAGAAGAAAACAGAATGGATGCCAGGATAAGAGCGTAAACTACCTCCAAGCCCGGCAATCCGAAAGAGTGCATATAAGGAAGGGGAGAATCTAATTCAGGCTTCCTGACCAATGCCGTCTGGCTCTACAGGCAGGCATGGATGAGGGACCAAGGGAGGTCCGGGCAGCTCTCAAAGCAGAAGACCCTTGCCGGCCGGCAGACTCTGCCGGCCGGCAAGGGACTGAGTCAATTCCACATCCTAACCTATCCTAGGTCCAGATGTAGAATGACATACAGTACTGTAATGGCTAGGCCATTACGGAGATAGAGGGGGAAGGGACAAAAGAGGGTCCTACCAACCTTGCTTTAGTGAAGAATCACCCGCAGCCAAGAAAACTCATCTTAGCTTAAGGGAGATCCAAGGAGGGAGGCCAGCAATACTTGCCAGCTCCCAGTGAACCAAAGCAAGGAAGGTGTTGCTACTCCCAGGGAAAGGATCTTATCCTCCCACCGAGAACAGCAACAAGGACTAGTCTGCTAGATCACAAAAGAAGGAATCATCTCGTACAGAAACCTTCGGCAGTGACCTAAGGAGGCTCAGCCTCCTATGTCTGTGTCAGGCCAGCGAGGAGACTCTACCCCAAGCCAGACAAACACAGACTCAGACTAAAAAACTCTGATGTTCTGTCCCTCACTGAAGCCAGACTTACTGGAACAGGGAGGTACAGTAAAGCCCCAGTATAGTTGTATCGAAAGTTAATTCAGATAAACCACTTAGGGTTAAGCCCAAGGCTTAAACCGAGGGAAAGGGATTGCATACCTTCTCCGAAGAAAAGAAAGCAACCGGGGAGTATGAGAAAGTATACTAAGGCTCCATAAGCAACTTAGCCTAGGCACCAAGAGAATCGATTACCTAAATCACCGAAACTCACTCGTATACTATCTTGGAAATATTCAACATAATCTTAAATGTATAAAAAACAGCCTAAAGCTTCAATAAAATTTTAAAACACTCGGAAATCCAAAATCATGCAGGAAAGTACTAGGACCAAACGACTAGGCTACATGGCCTAGCGTAGGCCAGAGTTGGCGAATACTTCGCCCAAATAATACTAAAAGCACGAAAGGAAATCCTATGTAACGCTAAATAGCTAAAATTTATTAAAGCAAAACAACCGGGAATGTCACTCTGGCTAACTAAAACTCATACCTAGCGAGCGACAGCGTCCATGACGCCTCCGGTAGGCAACGGCTCTTGTAACAAAGATTAATCCTATTAATCACTTCAAAATTTACCAAGAGCCTACATTTATACATAAAAGAAATGGTACTCAACTTATCAGAGGCCGACGAAGTTGGAGAAGCCATGAAAAGCTGAATAAATCCAAGATTTGCGAGAAACACAGGAAAAAACACCGAGTTGTTAAGCTACGCAAAATGGAATACAGGTGGCGCCAGGATTGGCGCCAGGCACGCTTACGAAACGAGAGAAGAGGGAGCCTTGCGAGCGGCTCCCCCTTTTTCTTTCCCGTTTTCGTTTTCTTGCCAATTGACC
>NC_090743.1:33215303-33225303 GCF_036898095.1 Palaemon carinicauda
AATATAAAGGCATGGAGGTGATTACTCTATATATTTAAGAATTTTAATCTGGAGGTGAGCATTCTTCTTCTATTTAAAAGTTTAAAGGCAGAGGCAAAGGACAGTGACATTGCCCTAGCAAGCAGAACAATGCCATATATATATATATATATATATACTGACCATATATACATATGATCAGCACCCGAGACCCCTCTCCATCCAAGCTAGGGACCAGGAAGGGCCAGGCAATGGCTGCTGATAACTCAGACAGACAGACCTAAAGGCTCCCCCAAACGCCCCACCCTTAACCTCACAAGGAGGGTAAGGTTGCAGACACTAAAAGAACTAAGGAGTCTCAGCGGATCTCGAACCCCCATCTGGCGATCACCAGGCAGAGACGTTACCAAATCAGCCACAGCAACCCCATTAACGTCCTTTATTCTGTGAGCATTCACGACAAAAATTTTGTAATCCATTTTCTTTCTGAGTAAATCTAGATGGATTCGTATTAATTCTGCTGAATTTATTGAACTTATGCTTAAGTGGTACACGTTAAGAATGGGTTCATTCTAGATAATACTTAAGGTTGATGAACGCTCAAATGGAAATTCCAAGAATTGATCATATTAACATAGAAAATAAAGATAACACAATAATTAAGTAAAATTAAATGGCTTCATTCAATTGAATTAAAAACGTCCCTACCAGACGATCTGCTCGACTGGGGTTCGAGACCCGCTCAAGCTCGATAGTTTCTTGTAGTGACTGCAACTTTACCATCCTTGTGAGCTAAGGATGGGGGGTTTGGGGTGCCCTATATGTTTACCTGCTGAGTCATTAGCGGCTATTTCCTGGCACTCCCGGGTCCTTTGGGTAGAGGGGCTTGGGAGCTGACCATATGTATATAGGGTCAGCCTCTAGGTCATTGTCACTGTCCCTTGCCTCTGCCATTCATGTGTCCCTTAAACCTTTCATCTTGTTGTTGACGATGACATAATTTTTGAAATTTTTAAACGGAATGTTATCTGGTATCAAAAATCTTTAAACTTTTTCATGAAATAAAAAAAAAAAAAACTCATAGTTAGTGTCTATGTCATCGTCCTGCTGGAACACTGTCACTGTCAATTACCTTCGCCATTCATGAAAGACCTTTAAACCTTTAAGTAAATCTCCATGTCAACATATTTCCATATAAAAAACCAAAGCACAAACAAGGTATCAATAAAACAGTCTAGATATGAATGCAGAAAGAGAGAAATTCTTTTAAGGCGACCTTCACCTCCCTTTGAACTTGTATCTCAGATCCAATTTGTATCGAAGCCCGTCAAAGAATTCAGAAATTACAGACAACTCACCAGTTAAAATGATCAAAGGCGAGCGTTGGCAATCCTCTTGCAGGCTTTGTGGATATCTTATTATTCATGAATATATCCGCGAAAAGAAGTTTTGGTCTTTGAGAGACTTTATTTGGAGACTGTGCATATTTCACTATGAATAAATGTCCATCTTGGATGTCCAATCTGGTCAGAGTTTCGAGACGACGAGTCAGTTATTCAAGAAATTGAAGTCGCTTTCGCCACACTGCTAAGACTTTTGGTCAAAATTCCGAATCACTTAGTCTTTCATAAAGGCTACTCATGAATAGCAGAGGCAAAGGACAGTGACATTGCCCTATCAAGTAGGACAATGCCCTTGAGACTGACCATATTACATATGATCAGCGCCCAAGCCCCCGCTCCACCCCAAGCTAGGACCAAGGAAGGCCAGGCAATGGCTGCTGATGACTCAGCAGATAGACCTATAGGCTCCTCCAAACTTTCCATCCTTAGCTCACAAGGATTGTGAGGGCTGCAGCGACCAAAGGAACTTACGAGTTTAAGCGGGACTCGAACCCCATTCTGGCAATAACCGGACAAGGACGCTACCACCCTCTTTTATACGATATAAATAAATACAATACATTACCCCTTGATGTTCCTTCGTGTCTTCCTTGAAAGTCTTCACAAAGAAAATACATAGAAAAAAAAGTCTTTATTTAGACTTAAGAAAGTTAAGAGTTCCCTAAGAGGTAAACAATGTCAGTGGCAGAGGTCTTGAAAAGATCTTCCAATATATTTTTCCAATGGAAACGTGGCGGTTAATTCTATATGATTTGGAAGGTTCACTCTGTACATCGGTATCTCTGACATTTTTGGGTTATTAATTTCTTCAATCACTAATTTCAATTATGTAAGGAATGGGAATAAGTTTTGATAATAATAATAATAATAATAATAATAATAATAATAATAATAATAATAATAATAATAATAACGATATTATTATATTTACTAATAATAATAATAATAATAATAATAATAATAATAATAATAATAATAATACATTTACGAACTATAAAAAGGGCAATAATAATAATCATCACTATAATAATAATAATAATAATAATAATAATAATAATAATTAATAATAATAATAATAAATAATAATAATAATAATAATAAGTACAGCAACAGAACAAAAACGATAAGATTATATTTACGAATAATAACAATAGCAATACAAAATAATAATAATAATAATAATAATAATAATAATAATAATAATAATAATAATAATAACAACAACAAAAACGATATGATTACATTACGAATAACAACAACAACAACAATAATAATAATAATAATAATAATAATAATAATAATAATAATAGCAGCAATAATAACGATATGATTAGATTTACGAATAATAATAATAATAATAATAATAATAATAATAATAATAATAATAATAATAATAACAACAACTACAAAATCCTTTTATCGGTGCAGTAGTATTATCTGAAGCTCTTAGCGAAATCGAAACTCTTAGACGTTATTTTAAAAAAAAAACTTAATAAATAACAACAACAACAACAACAACCGACGAAAGTCAATAGATAAACAAAGCCCCACAGATGCTTCCAAATCGAGCCACGCAGAGACTTAATGTATTCGGCAGTGGGGTCCGAATTTGACATATCGCTGCATTATTTGGCTATTTCTTCGCCGAGCAGAATTTTGGCTTCTGGCTGGATTGAGGTGCTGCATGATTGCTTGTGGTGGTTTGGCCGATTGACGCTCTTTCCAGGATATTCTGGAACCGTGGGTTATTGGGGGTGGTTGGGGGTAGTGTGGGGGGATAATCTAGCTTTTGATGCCAGATGTACCCTTCTGAGTGAGGATACCTTTACGCGGTGAAAGGTTTGTGTATCGTCATGATCTGCAATGCTGAACTAGTCAGGGACACCCATACTAGGTTGATTTGCTGTAAACGATTAGACAAAACTCATACTAGTTTGGGTTAATGAGAACGATCATACAAAAGTCTTCCACCATCATCAATCCTAGTGTGGTGATGCAAATTGGCCAAACCCCAGAAATTAATAAAACATATTTGAGGCCTTTCTCCTGCAGTGAACTAGAAACGGCTGAATTTGTTGTTGTTGTAGTACACTTGTATATAAGAGACTGACTATGAAATTTGAGAGATTCGTCCTCGGCTTTTTGTCATTTTTATATAGAATGTATTCTGCCAGTAGAATGCCTTATAAATCATTCTGATCCCCAGTTTTCTCCCGTTCAATGTATTAACAATATTTTGTTTCATGTGTGGGCGTGACTGGATAAACCTATCCACTATAATCTAACATTTAGAATGGAATTTTGTATTTATCATTAACAGATTTCTTCTGCAATTGGAATTTTAGTATATTCAAATTTTTAATTTACGATGGTTTTATACATATCAAGTTAATATGTAATTGCTGTTTCAAGAATAAAATTCAATACTTAGAAGATTTTCTGTGTTATGTAAATTTTTTGTCTCATTTGAAATATAAGAAAATATTTGAAATACAAAATATAAAATTGCCTTAGGAGTATCTGAAAATGAATCTTTAGCCACTTTTTTTTTCTAGTGCAGAAACAAACATGACAGTCTCTGCACCATATCCTTTCTGCCATAACTTATGTACCTCTCTCTGCCATAGCCTTTCTTCCATTAACTCAGTTTCATGAGTTTCTTATCTCGATAGATAGACAGATAGATAGAGAATTCTTGTGATGTAAAAGTTACCCCTTCCTTGCAATGCTCTTTTTTCTTTCCTCATTTGATTTGCATAATTCTATGATTATAAAAATCTGATTTAGATATTAGATATAGATTGATAAGCAACTACAGGAATATGAATTAGTGCATTCTTTAAGGGCGTGTCCATGCAATTTTAGAAACTTTTTTCGAGTGCAGAAACAAATATGGTGCCGGTGCCTGTGTCCTGTTTAAACAAGGAAAATCCTACGTACATCATAATGGGTTAAAATGAGAGAGAAAAAGTTGTTTACAAATAAGCAATGAAAACAGAAAGCAGTTTCTCCGAGTTTACTCTTTCGTTCAAAATGCATGAACTCTTTTCTTTTATATTCCTAAAACTGAAATCTCTTTGTGACAAGCATTTCTAAAACATATTTTTGCAAAATCCTAGGAATACATTTTTCACTTTACTTGAAACTTTGGTGACTTTGATGTAATGTTTTTCTTTTAGAGATATATTTTTTATTTTATTCTTTAAAGCCTTTTAGTTCGTGGTAATTATTTAAGGTATGAAGGTCGTTCATGATGTGTCCTACAGACTGACCACAGATTCATATGAAAAGCAACCAAGCCCCTTCTCCATCAAGCCAGGACCAGGGAGGGCTAGGCAATGGGTGCTAATGACTCAGCAGGTAGACCTATAGGCTTCCCCATACTCCTCATCCTTAACTTCCGAGGAGGGGGAGGTTGCAGACAATACTCGAGACTATTGAGCTTCAGCAGGGCTCGAACCCCCGTCCAACACATTTCTAGGTATGGAAACGTCCTTACATGGTGATCGTAAGACTGGGGTTTGAGTTCTGCTCAAACTCGTTAGTTCCTTTAGTGCTTGAAACCTCACTATTCTTGTGAGCTAAGGATGGGAAGTTTTGGTGAGCCTATGGGTCTACCTGCTGAGTCATCAGCAGCCATTGCCTGACCTCCCTTGTCTTAGCTTGGGTATTGCCACTGTCCATTGCTTGTGCCACCCATGAGCGGCCTTTGAACTACCACAATCCAATTAATTGGTTATCCAAAAAGTGGGACCATTTCCATTACCCACGATTTCCTATAAGCACGACAATATTTTATATATATATATATATATATATATATATAATATATATATATATATATATATATAATATATATATATATATATATATATAATATATATATATATATATATCACTTTTTATAAAATTGTCTGTGAAATCCGCTTGGCTGTAAAAATAACTTATTATATATAAGAAATTTCATTTTTTCATGAGGTGTTTATACAAAACCTCGCACTACATTTCCTTTTTTGAAAGAATAAACGAGCCCGCGTGAATAAACACGAATAAAAAGTACAAAATTTCCAGCTCGGATGAACGTGAATCGGATAGAATAAAAGATTCTGCATGAATAAACATGAATGGTGCAAGTATAATGTTTTTGCATGGATACACAGGAGTTGGGAAAAAATATTTTCTGCAGACAGAAACACAGTGCATATCCAAAGATTATGCGGTAATCAGGGGGAATTGTACATCGTTTAATAATAATAATAATAATAATAATAATAATAATAATAATAATGATGATATGGTGGCCGATGTGGTAACGTCCCTGACTAGTGTACGCCAGACTGGGGTTCGAGTCTGCTCAAACTCGTTAGTTTCTTTGGTCGCTGCAACCTCACATCTTGTGAGCTAAGGATGGGGAGTTTGGGGAAGCCTATAGGTCTATCTGCTGAGTCATCAGCAGTCATTGCCTGGCACTCCTTGGTCCTAGCTTGGATGGGGAGTGGGCTTGGGCGCTGAGCATATGTATACATAGTCTATAAGGCATTGTCCTGCTCGATAGGGCAATGTCACTGTCTCTTGTCCCTGACATTCAGACATTCATGAGAGGACTTTAAACCTTTAAATAATAATAATAATAATAATAATAATAATAATAATAATAATAATAATAAAAGGTATATAAAACCTTGAATAGTTTATTATTAAGTTATTTATTTAATTCAATTTTTGTCCAAAGATTACACCGTAATCAACACGAATTGTACAGTATTTCGTTTGAAACTTGTCTGATTGGATTCGAATTATGGAATGTTATTTTTTTACAGCGTTTGGTTACCTTTGTTGGTTAATATATGGTAAATATGATACTTTAGCTAGATAGCAGTATAGAGATTAGCTTTATTTCATCAATTGCCTATAAAACACGAAATGTTGAGGACTATCTTATATATATATATATATATATATATATAGTATGTGTGTGTGTGTTTGTGAGGAACAATGGATGTTTGAAAAAATAAATTTTTGTACAGACATTTTGCCATTTTATACCCTAATCAAAGGGTATTTTGCTATTTTATATAGGAAAAAGGGTATTTTGCTATTTGACATAGGAACAAGGGGTATTTTGCTATTTGACATAGGAACAAAGGAGTATTTTGCTATTTGACATACTAATAAAGGAGTATTTTGCTATTTGACATAAGAATAAAGGGGTACTTTGCTATTGACAAGGGAACAAAAGGGTAAAGTATTTTGCTATTTGACAAGGGAACAAAACGGTAAAGAATTTTGTAATTTGACAATGATAAAAAAAAAGGTATTTTGCTATTTGAAAAGAGGATAAAAGGGTATTTTGTTATTTGACTATAGATACAAAATGGCATTTTGCTATTTGACAATAGGAACAAAGGGGGGGGGGGGGATTTTTTACAATTTCATAATGGGAACAACGGGATATTTTGTTATTTGAAAATGGAAACAGGGGTATTTTGCCATTTGACAATAACAACAAAGGGGTAATTTTCTGTTAGATAAGGTGACAACGGACATTTCCCTCTACAGACAAGGAGATAACGGACATTTTCCTTCACAGACAAGGTGACAACGGATATTTTTCTCCTCAGACAAGGTGACAATGGACATTCCCTTCTACAGACAAGGAGACAACGGACATTTACATCCACAGACAAGGTGACAACGGATATTCCCCTCCACAGACAAGGAGACAACGGACATTTCCCTCTGCACACAAGGAGACAACGGACATTTTCTTTCACAGACAAGGTGACAACGGATATTTTTCTCCACAGACAAGGGGACAACGGACATTCCCCTTCACAGACAAGAAGACAACGGACATTTCCCTCTACAGACAAGGGGATAACGGACATTTTCCTTCACACACAAGGTGACAACGGACATTCCCCTCCACAGACAAGGAGGCAACGGACTTTTCCATTCACAGACAAGGTGACAACGGACATTCCCCTCCACAGACAAGGAGACAACAGCCATTTCCCTCTACAGACAAGGAGATAACGGACATTTTTCTTCACAGACAAGGTGACAAAGGACATTTTCCCTCCACAGACAAGGAGACAATGGACATTTCTTTCTACAGACAAAGAGATAACGGGCATTTTCCTTCACAGACAAGGTGACAACGGATATTTTTCTCCACAGACAAGGTGACAACGGACATTCCCTTCTACAGACAAAGAGACAACGGACATTTCCATCCACAGACAAGGTGACAACGGACATTTCCCTCTACAGACAAGGAGACAACGGACATTTTCCTCCACAGACAAGGTGACAACGGAAAATTTTCCTCCACAAACAATGTCCCGAATTAAAAAACACAATAAAGACAAACATTTCAGAGGATGAAATCTAAAGCATTGTAATCTGATGCTGTACCAAAGGTTTTCTTCATTAGCAAGTTCGTAGGTTGGATAAAATCAAGCCACTTACAAGACTACTACAGGTAGTAGGTTGGCAAAGGCACCAGCCACCCGTTGAGATACTACCGCTAGAGAGTTATGGGGTCTTTTGACTGGCCAGACAGTACTACATTAAATCCTTCTCTCTGGTTACGGTTCATTTTCCCTTTGCCTACACACACACACACTCAATAGTCTGGCCTATTCTTTACATATTCTCCTCTGCCCTCATACACCTGACAACACAGATTACCAAATAATTCTTCTTCACTGCACTGTAATTGTTCAGTGGCCACTTTTCTCTTGGTAAGGGTAGAAGAGACTCTTTAGCTATGGTAAGCAGCTCTTCTAGGAGAAGGACACTCCAAAATCAAACCATTGTTCTCTAGTCTTGGGTAGTGCCATAACCTCTGTACCATGGTCTTCCACTGCCTTGGTTTAGAGTTCTCTTGCTTGAGGGTACACTCGGGCACACTCTTCTATCTTATTTCTTTTCCTATTGTTTTGTTAAAGTTTTTATAGTTTATACAGGAAATATTTATTTTAATGTTGTTACTCTTCCTGAAATATTTTATTTTCCTTTTTTCCTTTCCTCACTGAGCTATTTTCCCTGTTGGGGCCTCTGGGCTTATAGCATCCTGCTTTTCCAACTAGGGTTGTAGCTTAGCAAGTAATAATAATAATAATAATAATAATAATAATAATAATAATAATCCCTCCGGACTTGAGGTATTAAGATGAACATGTAAAGTTAGTACAATATATGAACTACTGTAAGAAATAAAAACCGATTTCAATACGGAAACCATGTACGCACTTCTTGTAAAAAAAAAAAAAAAAAAAAAAAAAAAAAAAAAAAAAAAAAATCTTCATTTCTGAGTTTATATATTTCAATTTAATGTAACTGTTCTTAGTATATTTTTTCTAATGTTCATTGCTTGTTTTGTAGTATATTTACTTCTTTGTTTCCTTTCCTCACCGGGCTATTTTTCCATGTTGGAGCCCTAGGGCTTATAGCATCATGCTTTTCCAACTAGGGTTGTACCTTGGCTTGTAATAATAATAATAATAATAATAATAATAGTAATAATAATTCATACTAAATATAATAAAAGGAAAATAACAAGATCATTCCTACTGATAAGTCACGAATAAATACATTAACATCCAACAGATTTACTTCATGTCAATATAAATACAGTACTACAAGTACTAAGTATATGTGGAAAAACGCGTGAAGGAATATACAATGCAGAATATCATTATTAATAAAATTTACATGTGTTATTCATTACCTGTTTCTAGAAAAGTGCTTTACATTAAATCATTAATAAGCATCGAGTTTAGAACTGAGATTCCATTAATGTTAAAACGGAAATAAAAAAGTAAAATAGTATTAATTTCCAGACACTTTATGCCCATAAGCCAGAATTAAAATAAGTGGATAAGCCAGTAATCAAATGGCGAATGGAGGGAAATAATACATTAACGTAATAAAGAGGAAAATCTCATAGAAAGATGAATTAAGAAAAGTTCAAGTTTGTAAACGCAACATGCAAGGAACATATATGAGTTCCATTCACAGTAAATTTCGCAAAAGAATCACAAAATATATATGAGTACTTCTTCGAAAACTAGTTTGCTTTTATGAAAAAGAATAATTCTAATTAGATAGTGTATAGATTTATCCCTTGATATTTTGTTTGGCCAAACATCATGATAAAGAGCCTTTCTTAATTCATTTCGCTTCGCAAACATTTGCTATGGAATGCAATTTACATTTCTCTCTAATATCCTTTCCAACGATTGTTTCTGTAAAGTGAAAATGTATTTCTTATAACAACCAGTTTTGCTTTTGCATTCTATAATATATTGATTTTGAAAACTTTCGAGATTAATTATTTTATTTTTATATTCTTATTATAATAACATAAATCGAGGACTGTTATCTTTCTCATGACCAAACAATATAAAAATTGCAAATTCAATTTGCTTAATTATTCTAATTTTATATTCTTGATATAACATGAACCAAGGACTTTTACCTTTCTTATGCCCGGACAATAAAAACATTGCAAATTCAATTTTTATTTAAATTTCATAGTAATAACCACCCCACGAAACTTTATAAAATTTCTATATAAACATTGCAAAATTCCATTTCAATTTAAATTTCAG
>NC_090743.1:33227803-33243970 GCF_036898095.1 Palaemon carinicauda
TAAAAAAAAAGTTTAGTTATGGATTTTGTCCTTTTAGTTCAGAAAAATAATATTTTCGAAATAATAGGTTGTCCGATGAATAATTTAGGCATCCGTATTGTACCATTTAAAAGTTTAAAGGCCACTCATGAATGGCAGAGGCAGGGGACGGTGACATTCCCCTAGCAAGTAGAATAATGCCATAGAGACTGATCAGCGCCCAAGCCCCTCTCCATCCAAGCAAGGACCAAGGAGAGCCAAGCAATGGCTGTTGATGACTCAGCAGATAGACCTATAGGCTCCTCAAACCCCCCATCCTTAGCTCACAAGAATGGTGAGGTTGCAGCAACCAAAGAAACTGACGAGTTTGAGCAGGACGCGAACCCAAATCTGGCGTTCACCAGTCAGGGATGTTACCACATCGGCTACTACAATACTAATTCATTAAAGGCTGTTTTTATCCCATTCCTAAGCTTCATTACCAAGAAAAATATTACTCCTATTAATGAAAACAGTAGTTTACTTATTTATTTCCTGTATTTCATGAAAACAAATATATATTGATTTTCTTTTTATCGAGGAAGCTCATAAAAATAATTTCATTCCTGAATTATGTCTCATTTGTTCACAAAAAAAAACAATAGTTTAGTTATGGAATATTTCCGTCTAATTCATAAATAAATTTTGACATTTTTTTTTCTTTGGCTCATATAATCACCAGTTTATATATAATTTTTCTTTTCTGTCAAAACCAGCAGTTTAGTATTCTTGTCTAGATCCCAGAAAAATATTGCAAAAAGAGGTTGGGATTTTTATTAGTATCTGAAACTCCAAAATATATCTTTAATAAATCACAATATCCATTAAATGCTTTGAACAATAAAATTTATTTATGAGAAACACAATTAAGATATCTATTATAAAATAGTAAAAAATATATAATCGGATAAAAAATACAATTATTCGATGGAGTCAAAAGAAATTAGAGAGAGAGAGAGAGAGAGAGAGAGAGAGAGAGAGAGAGAGAGAGAGAGAGAGAGAGAGAGAGAGAGAGAGAGAGTAGTCAAGAAGATATAGACTAGGAAGATTAATCTGCATTATTCTAGGGGAGAGAGAGAGAGAGAGAGAGAGAGAGAGAGAGAGAGAGAGAGAGAGAGAGAGAGAGAGATAGAGAGAGAGTCAAGTAGATAAAAACTAGGAAGATGAATATGCATTATTCTAGGAGAGAGAGAGAGAGAGAGAGAGAGAGGAGAGAGAGAGAGAGAGCCAAGAAGATAGACTAGCAAGATGAATATGTATTATACTAGGAGAGAGAGAGAGAGATATAGACTAGCAGGATGACTATGAATTATACTGAGAGAGAGAGAGAGAGAGAGAGAGAGAGAGAGAGAGAGAGAGAGAGAGAGAGAGAGAGAGAGAGAGAGAGAGAGTCAAGAAGTAAGATATAGACTAGCAAGAGGACTATGAATTATACTGAGAGAGAGAGAGAGAGAGAGAGAGAGAGAGAGAGAGAGAGAGAGAGAGAGAGAGAGAGAGAGAGAGAGAAGAAGTAAGATATAGACTAGCAAGAGGACTATGAATTATACTGAGAAGAGAGAGAGAGAGAGAGAGAGAGAGGAGAGAGAGAGAGAGAGAGAGAGAGAGAGAGAGAGAGAGAGAGAGAGAGTCAAGAAGTAAGATATAGACTATGAATTATACACGAGAGAGAGAGAGAGAGAGAGAGAGAGAGAGAGAGAGAGAGAGGGAGAGAGAGACTAGCAAGATGACTATGAATTATACTGTGAGAGAGAGAGAGAGAGAGAGAGAGAGAGAGAGAGAGAGAGAGAGAGAGAGAGAGAGAGAGAGAGAGAGTATTTCGTAGCCGGTCTGGATTTGACATTCTTCTGCATTATTAGCTTATTTTTTTCGCAAACTAGGATTTTGGCTCCACACCGAATTGCACCCGGGACGACTGACTGACGGAGTTTCAAAGAAAAATTGCTATTTTGCGAGGTTATTTTGATGGGCCTGGACGAGGAAGTTCTTTGCCTTACATTATTATTATTATTATTATTATTATTATTATTATTATTATTATTATTATTATTATTATTATTAGTTCAGCTACAACCCTAGTTGGAAAAACATGATATGAGCTCAAGGGCTCCAACATGGAAAAAATAACCCAATGAGGAAATGAAATAGGGAATGTGAATAATAATAATAATAATAATAATAATAATAATAATAATAATAATAATAATAATAATAATACATAAAATATAGAACATAATAGAAAGATCGAATATGGCTTAAAAAATATAAGCAAAAAATATATGATGAGCTTAGATCAAGCAAAAAAAAAAAAAAAAGACTAGTTCCACAGAGGCTAATGCAGAACCTTTGATGAATATCATGTTCAAAGATATCTTATCATTTGTTACAAAGATATCTTAACATTTGTTTAAGATATCTTAAGATATAATAAACGGCACTGATTTAGAATAGGATCTTCTCATCCTATCTATGCTGGTTTTGCATCAGCAAATGTTAAAGTTTCTCGCAGGAATTCTACAGCAATAATCGGTGCATTACGTTTGAGAGCATTGCCATTACAATTGAGTGCCAAATAACTACATTTGCGCGCAACCATATATTACATTTGCGCGCATGCCTTTCCGGGGAAAAAACTTGTAATGTGAAATTGGAACAAGATTAGGTTAGGTTAGTGGTTTGAAACTGACCTTAAAATATGTCAGGAATATAAGAAGACAACTTTTAGCTAACGCTCGTTACCTTAATGTCATGTGTAACGAGGAGTTGAACGTGCGCAATCGTAAGAAATATTAGCGTTCAAACGTTCCCCGTTTTAATCTCCCAATTAGTGCAAATGTAATGCGCCCGTAATAACTGCTAACCCTTTTTTATCAATTTATTTATAGAAACGCGATGTTTTCCTTGAAAATTACAAGATGTCTTTTACTATATAAAGTATATTACGAGTAGCGATGCTGGATCTGTCTACTTTAATACGTTTTACTGAACACCACACACTTTAAAAAAAAAAAAAATAAATAAACGCAATATTAATCGGAATTTCTCCGTAAAGTATACTGCAGTCAGCCGTATTTCAGTAAAATACAGGCGACCGTAATTCTTACCCCACTTTGCTATTATCTATTACGGGTTGGTGACCGTAATATCACTCTTTAACGTCAGTATATCCGTTTTTAAAACGCCAAATGCCTGGCAACATTTATGCTAGGATTTTTATCGTTCTTTTTACAGCAATATTTTTAGCAGTGCAGAAAAGGGGAATTATGGCTTTAGAGTTTAAAACTGACAGGAGATATAACACGGTAAAACCATGTAGAAAATAAGGATCAACATTAAACCGCTGATCAGAAACAAGCCTTGATTGTTTGATTTCTAGCGAGGACGGAAAGTCCACGGGAAGTATTTCCAGCACATTCAAGTCTGTATTCAATATTATCAATCAGATATTTTCAAATCGTAAAGTTTTATTTAGGTAAAACACAAAAACAAGATGCCGTCATATTGTAGGATGAGTTCATGAGTTACTTACAGTACTAGCCAGTAGTAACTCATCCGCCTGGCATTCGCACGGCAGCAGACCGATCCCGGCCCGGGACCGTGGATTTAGGCTAGTTACAGGGGAGGCCACTGCTATTTTTCGGCTCCAAAGTAGAGGCCTTGGGCTTGCCTGGCTTTTGTTCTGGCAAGTATTTATTCTGATGATACTGGAACTGAAACCTTTACCTTTAAATCAAAATGTACTGAACAATTTAGCTCTGTCCTAATTATATTGAGAAAAAAAAAAAATAATCGTAGTAACCACAACTTAACTTTAGATATGAGATCAACTGAACATTGGTGATGGTGAGAGTCTGAGAGACTTATCTGATCACTCACAGCAAACCAACCTAGTATGAGTGGCCTTGACTAGGACAGCTTTGCTAACCATGGCGATACACAAACCCTTTCAACACGTTAAGGTATCATTGGTAAACTAATAGTTTCTCCATACTCCAAAAGAAATAAGTGGTCATAATATTCTCTTGTTTGAGGGCACACTCGGACACGTTATTCAATTTGGTTTCTCTTCCTCTTGTTTTTATGAAATTGTTTTATGGTGTATATATGATAGATCTAATTTAATGTTGCTAATGATCTTAAAAAAAAATCTATTTTGATTGTTATTACTTCTCTTGCTGTTCATTTATTTCCTTGTTCCTTTTCCTCACTGGGCTATTTTTACTTGTTCAAACCCTTGGGCTTATAGTATCATGCTTTTCCAACTAGGGCTATAACTTAGCTAATAATAATAATAATAATAATAATAATAATAATAATAATAGTTTATACTCCTCGCTTAAATTCAGTATATATCCGGACTTCTGTAAACCCATTTCTTTACAGCATCCGGCATCCGCAATTCGTGCCGTAACAGTGAGAGAGATACGTTTAAAACATTGTTTCTTTTCAGGTCCTTTCATCGGATCGTTAACTCCGAGTGGCAATCGCTTAACGGATTTCAGCTCACTAACCCTTTATCGCTCGTCCACTTCTCTTTCTGAATGATATTGTTCTTACTGCTGACATTGACGGAGGTTTGAATTCTATCCGTATATATATATATATATATATATATATATATATATATATATATATATATATATATATATATATATATATATATATATATAAATAAACCTCTACCTCATACTTGGGATCGAACGCTGGCCCCTTCTAATGAAAGGCCAGGTCGAAACCAACCATGCCACGAGGGGCCATAAAAGAAGTGGCATGGTTGGTTTCGACCTGGCCTTTCATTAGAAGGGGCTAGCGTTCGATCCCAAGTATGAGGTAGAAATTTATTTCTATATGAACACGACGTTGTGTCGATATTTATCCATATATATATATATATATATAGAGAGAGAGAGAGAGAGAGAGAGAGAGAGAGAGAGAGAGAGAGAGAGAGAGAGAGAGAGAAGAGAGAGAGAGAGAGAGTGTGTATATACGTAGACACAAACACATTTGCATATGCATCTACATATATTTATGTATATATGGTGTCCGGACAGTTCGCTACTGCACCGTTCGTACCCGGACATTCGCTACCAGACAGTTCATTACTAGGACCCCTCGCTACTAGGACAGTACGCTAACTGTATAAATGAGCATTGAATACTTTGTTAATATAATTATACAATTGTCTTATTTATCTATCATCCACCAACTACCCAAATTACTTCAATACTGAATATCTTTTCAATGTAATTATATCGTAATTTACGGAAAAATACATAAATACATATACACATATTGCCCTTTTCTTATATATTGAACTCGGTGATCTATTGGTTATAGTACTATAGTCCATTTCTTTTAGCGATGCATATTTGCACCGACTTGCAGCGGTGCCCTTTTAGCTCGAAAAAGTTTCCGGATCGCTGATTGGTTGGACAAGATAATTCTAACCAATCAGCGATCAGGAAACTTTTCCGAGCTAAAAGGGCACCCCCGCGAGTCGGCGCAAATATGCATCGCTAAAAGAAATGGACTATAGCTTAAGAATTGCTGAATACCGGAAGGGTATCACTTTTTTGAGAATCTGAAAAAATACCTCTGACTAGTAATCCTACAAGTATCACCAACATAAAGTTCTGTAAACTCCCTCACTTGTATGAAAATAACAAGATATGAAACACGAAAAGTAGATAATAAGATATAAAAAATGAGAAATAATAGATATCTGAATTTCATCATAAATCTGGGTTTAATTTTTGCTGGAATCTACCCTATTAAAGAAATACATGTCAGAGGATTCATATTCTGTTTTCTAATAATTTGATACTTCTTATAAATTCTAATTGCTAAGAAAATCCTTCTTTGAGTAGGCTAACCATTTTACCTGTTAAATGGAAGCATTTCATACATGGTGAAATAACAAAGAAAACTAGAGGGGCACTCAGTAGAGCGCAGACCTCCGTCGCAGCAGCTTATTTCTCGACCTTTTGTTCGACCTTGACCTTTGACCTTGATATGTATTAATTGGCGTACATTTTCATACACTGAAATATGAACCAAGTTTGAAGTCTCTATGAAAACGATGTCTAAACTTACGGCTTATTACGCGAATAGGACATTTTGCTTGACCGTGACCTTGACCTTCCAAAATTTAATAATTTCCAGCTTTTCACATAACACTTAATCCCGGCTAGTTTCAATACTCTACGATTAAAATTGTGGGCAGGAAGTTGTTCACAAACAAACACACACATACACAAACATGGGCGAAAACATAACCTCCATCCAACTTCGTTGGCGGAGGTAAAAGCATATGTCAGAAGATTCATACTCTGTTTCCTAATTATTTAATATTTGATATAACTGCCAAGAAAATCAGTCTTTGAGTAGGCTAACCATTTTTATCTGTTGAATAGAATTCAAAAAATGGTGACATTACAAAGAAAATAATTTTTTTCTCTCTTGAATAAAAACTATGGTTAAACAAACAACCATATACAACTTTATAGCCAAATAAACAAATAACCAACCATTGAGTCAAAAGGAAAATTTATATCTGGAAACGAGAAATTGCATTTTATACTTAAGAACACTCCCACATCATTAAGACTTCCGTACGAATTTGATTATGTAAATTTTGTCAACAGGCGTTGCCGGAAGCCTCTTCGGGAGAGAACGAATGGTAATGATGATGCCTTCAGTGTTGTCACAATTAGGACGTTTGAAATACTTAAGAAACGTTTTTTTTTTATGGTATTCATTCGACAGGTTCGGGACTCTACGACTGGTTTTCTTCTTGTAAAATAAAGAGCAAGTGTCTGGATATATATATATATATAGCCTACATATATCTTTCTGGTCACGGTCAGCGGTATTGCCACACGTATAACAACTAGGTCTCTCCCCTTTCATTCGGGTAATGGGTAGAGGTGATAGCCATACCTTGCTGACCATACCCTGGTCAAAGGGGGTACCCTAAGGAGGTATACAAGGAAACCAGCGGCATTGCCAGAGGTATAACTACTCGGTGACTCCCCTTCCCTCGGGTAGGGGGGAGAGGTAGTAGCCATACTCTGGTGAGAAGGGGTACCCCAAGGAGGTGCACTCGGAAACCAGCGATATTGCTAGAAGTATAACTACTCGGTTTCCCCCCTTCCCTAAGGTAGTGAGGAGAGGTAGTAGCTATACCCTGGTGAGAGGGGGATACCCTGAGGCGGTACACTCGGGAACCTACTGTATTGCTAGACTTATAACTACTCAGTCTCTCCCCTGTCCTTTGGTTGGGGGGGGGGGAAATGTCGTAGTTATACCCTGGAGGGAGGGGGTATTCTGAGGAGGTACATTCGAAAAACAAAAGAGGAAAGGGGGAGGGGGTTTGGAAGGGTTGAATCTGTGCAAGTGTGTGTGCATATCTATCTAAATATTTAGATAGAAATTTTTGAAGGGTCGCGTACACTAGTTGATTGAGAGAGAGAGAGAGAGAGAGAGAGAGAGAGAGGAGAGAGAGAGAGAGAGAGAGAGAGAGAGAGAGAGCTGTTTGATGATATATTTGGTACAAAGGATGTTGTACACAATTCAGTACAGAATTAGGTTTTAAAGAATAAACTAATTGATATAAAAATAAATCTTAATAAATTTAAATAAAAAAGAATAAATAATGAAAAATTATACACTTGCTTCACATTTAAAACAAATTCCTTATCCGAGAGTGACAAAGCCTCCCTACTACCGAAAAATAACAATGTTTACTGAAATGCACTCGAGAAAAGGCATATGTTCCATAACTCAAAAAAAAAAAAAAAAAAGTTTCGTCTTTCTGAAGTTTATGAAGAAAAATATATCAGGTATCTGAACACGGTCCTTCAACTTTATAGCGAATGGCAAACTTTATATTGGAAATTCTTTCCTTTGACGTTTCCTAGGAATTACTTATACCTCAGAAAGAAGTATCGAAAGGGTTTTGATTTTTGCTTTAAAAAAGGGGGGAAGCACATTTATTGCCATTAATCCATCTTATTGACATGACATACGATCACCCCCCACCCCCTTCAAGAACTGGTATGACATGAGATAGCTCAAAGAAACCAAAATTAAAGTCATATTTCCTAAAAAAAGTATCATAACACCAAAAATCAAGTTACTCAAGATGGGGTAACTGACAATTAAAGTTCCATAAAGGTGACAGAAGTCTACGGAATGTCCATTCCGCATTTCGTAAGCACTGTAGCCTGGCATCGAAATGATGAGAGCACTATTTCAGGTAAAGTCTGTGTGCTTGTATTTCATTTTGTGTATCTCTTTTTATAGCAATGCAAAACTTCCCTAATATAGAAGTTTTTGCATTTCTTACATTAACGCAGATCCACGTCATGGAGGGAATGTAGGAAAGAACCAAGATGAGGATGGTGAGAAGGATTACTGGAATGTCACACTACTGGAAAGAAGGACGAGTCAAGATATTACAGGAATGTGTATGATATGGAATACAAAACATAATATATGCCATATAAAGTATTAGTGCATTATAAAAAAAACATTAAATTTATAATATAAGATCCAACATATAGATCAAAAGATGAAGAATACACAAGATACATTTTACAAGACGTATGTTGCCCTGTATAAGATACAGTGAATTCTATGAATTCATCAACACTAAAATTTATGTAATAGTAATTAATAAAATACCGTATATTACAGCGCGCATGCTCTCTCTCTCTCTCTCTCTCTCTCTCCTCTCTCTCTCTCTCTCTCTCTCTCTCTCTCTCTCTCTCTCTCTCTAAACGTATCATCAAGTAAAACCTAAAATAAAGTAGTGCTGTAACACTAGAGCGCCAGATTTTTCGTCATTCATACTTTTCCAACTCATCATGAATGGAGCCAATACACGTACACACACATACATACATACACACACACACACACACACACATATATATATATATATATATACATAAATATATATGCATATATATATATATATGTATACATATATATACAGATACATATATATATATATATATATACAGTATATATATATATATATATATATCTTAAGGTAAAATCCTTTCTATGACTATGATCTGTTACGTCCTCATTATATTTCCTCGTTTTCAACAATTTTGCGCAATTCAAGAAATCGTATCTCTTGGTTACCAGCAAAATAAACCTCCTGAAGATTAAAAATACCTTCAATATAACATCGAGATATTTTGATCAATTAAAGGTGCTATAATTCTGTAATAAAGAATGAATACGAAATACGAAGGAAAAGTAATGATGGTGAAAATGCCTAACTTTGAAGGAATGCACGACGCCAATATTGGCTACTTGACGTGCAAAGTTTGGCGGGCAGATGCTAAAGGGAGTCTCAGGGGGAAAGAGCAAGTGTGACATTACCTGGAAATCGTGGAAAAGATCTGGAGAGTTATTCGTACTTTGGAAAGCAATAAAACAAGTTTCAATTTTGGAAGGAAATGTCGCTGAAACTATTCTCAATTGCAATGGAAAAGTTCAATGACTTTGCACGAAAGGTTTGTTTCATTGGCCGTGTCTCGTACGGTTATGATTATGACTGTGTTTTACCATATAATCTCTCTTTCTCTTCAATTGAAGCACAGTAAAACGCATTTATATATATATATATATATATATATATTCATTATCATCCTCCTAATGGCCTATTGACGAAAAGGCCGCTCTAGATTTCGCCAGTCGTCTCATCTTGAGCTTTTACAGTAAATCAATATTTCGCCATTCATCATCTACTTAACGCTTATATATATATATATATATATAAATTATATATATATACATATATATATATACATATGTACATATATATATATATATATATATGTGTGTGTGTGTGTGTGTATGTATGTATATATATCCAACTACAATGCATTAAACACATTCAGATTAATAATAATAATAATAATAATAATAATACTTGTGTGGCATTGGTCATACCACTCAGCCACAAAGAAAGGTAAGGTCAATGTCATACAAGTATCCTGGACCAGGGGTTCGAAGCCCGGCCGGACAGATACTAAAGTCTTTGAGTGATTTCGCCTGGGGCTCTGCTCCCGAGGTTGTTAAGAGGATCCCGTCTTTAATGTGTTAAAATATATGGCTTATTTGAAATATATATATATATATATATATATATATTCCAATTAAAATACATTAAATACATTCAGATTAATAATAATAATAATAATAATAATAATAATAATGGTAAGGAAAAGATGAATAAGAATATGAGAAAGTCTACACGTGCCACATGAAACGACATGTTTAATTTTTGTATAAAAATGGTGATATTATTATCAAACGGAGAGGTTTTCATTTCAATTAAGCATTGTAATTAACCCGTATAAAAAAAAAAAACCACCCAGGGTAGCGATAATAGAAATTACAATGTGCTTCATATAATCTGTAGAGGAAATAATTTTTTTTTTTTTACTTCGTTAAACTTGTCAAGATTCTCTCTCTCTCTCTCTCTCTCTCTCTCTCTCTCTCTCTCTCTCAATGCAAAAAAAGATGGAATGTCAGTGGAAGGGAAAAGGTATTACAAACCCTCTCTCTCTCTCTGACAATGCAAGAAAAGATGGAATAGCAGTAAAAGGAAAAAGGTATTACAAACTCTCTCTCTCTCTCTCTCTCTCTCTCTCTCTCTCTCTGACAATGCAAGAAAAATGGAATGGCAGTAGAAGGGAAAAGGTATTATAAACTCTCTCTCTCTCTCTCTCTCTCTCTCTCTCTCTCCTCTCTCTCTCTGTAAGATGTGGTATTCCATTGTTAATCCACAACAGCTTATCAGGAAATGAGATGCATGTCATGTACCAACACATCCCACCTGCGCTGAAGTGCAACAAAAAATAAATAATAAAGATACAAAGGTATTCTGCTCAACATGCTTAGTCTGGATAGAAAATATAATTAAGTCGAGACTGAATTTGCAAATAGTTGAAGATAAAGAAGAAGAAGAAGAAGAAGAAGAAGAAGAAGAAGAAGAAGAAGAAGAAGAAGAAGAAGAAGAAGAAGAGAAAAATAAACACTATATGCGTAAGGATGCAGAAGAAATTATTGATACAACTTATGATGCCATCCAACAACATACTTACGAAGAAATAAATTATCAGATGGAAACAAATAATAGACTCAAGAGACTCTACCCCGGACCTACATACTTTTAGGGTAGAGCAAGAACAAGAAAAAAAAGAAAAGAAAGATATATTCTGCAACTCACTGAAAAGAGGGAATTGCAGATTTGGCGAAAGATGCTACTACAAGCATCCAAAGATTTGCCATAATTATGCAAAAACCTGAAAAAAGGAAAAGGATGCAAATTCAACAAAAATTGTCGATATATGCATCCTGCAATCATGAATGGAAGTCAAAAAAATTAGCAAACAGAAAAGAAAAATGAAAGCAAAAATTAAACAAAAAAAGAAAAAAAAAAAACATGCCGAGTATATACCGCGCTATGCACAAAAGGCCCCAAGATATGATGCCTTTCAACCCAAATATGCACATATAGAGCTCAACTACAAAGAATGCATCTATAATGCCAGGGGTTGGTGCAGATATGGGGATAATTGCAGATATACACACAAAAATAAATATGAAGGCGAAAGAGCAAATATAATAGAAAAGTTGGATTTTTTAATGGCAGCATTCCTGGAAATGAAGAAAATAACATCATATCAGAACAGGAAGGAAGCATGAGAGAATCCATACTATTACCAATATTAAATAATGGAGATGAAACACAAACAATGATAGTGATGAATGCCCAGGGTCTAGTCACGAGTAACTCTAAAAGGAAATAGAGTTCTTAGAAGAACTAACCCAAATTGAAAAAATAGATATATTAAATATAAGGGAAACATGGTATTCCTAAAAGACTGGTAGTGATGACCAGATAAAGGGTTTCCAAACATAAAGATCAGACAGAACAAATCAGGGGGGAACCGCAATATATGGAAGAGACATTAATCAAGGAAAAAGTCTGTGAAAAATACAGCAACACAATGTGAATTGATTGCGGTAGAATTTGAAAATGAAAACTAGTGAATATTGTAGTTTACAGACCCCCAAAATACTAAGGAGCTTGACATAATAATAGAAAAAATAGATGATATATGTAGAAACCATAAAGACTGGAATATACTCCTATCCGGAGATTTTAACTTTCCTTTCGTGGATTGGAAAGAATGGATAGAAGAAAGTGGTTGTATATATACATATAAAAAAGAGAGTAATAGTAGCGCAGAAGATAAGAGGCAATTTGAAAAGCTTCAAGATATGCTATTAGAACATAATATGCAACAAATAAACCACATTCCAACAAGAAATGACAAAGTCCTAGATTTAGTATTTGTGAATGAGGTGAATTATGTTAAAGAAATAATAGTGTATAATACGGCAATTTCAGACCACAATATGATAGAATTAATAGTCCATTCCAAAGCAAGTGATCGCAGAGATAATCAAAGCAAAAAAAGATGGGAAGGCTATGGAAAATATAATTTTTATAGTAAGAATATAAAATGGTCAGAAATAAATTAAGAATTGAATAAAGAATGGAAAAATGTATTCGTAAGTGATAATATACAGGTAAATACGGATATTATGTACAAAATACTGGAGAAAATTGTTGAAATATATGTACCGAAAAAAAAAACAATAAACATCAGAGATGCATACTAAGAGACAGGAGGATCTTATTTCAGAAATTAGAAAGTGGAAGAAAAATCTTGCAAAAGAAATAAATGTATGGAAAATGATGGAAATAAAAAGTAAGATAGAAAACGCAGAACAAAAGATTATACAATCGAAAAAAAAAGAAAAAAGGGACTTAGAAGAAAGGACACTTCAAAATAAAAAAAAAAAGTACTTTATTCCTATGCAAAAAAGATGAATAAAGGGAGATTAGAAATAGGCCCTCTAGGAATTGAAGGACAGTTAACAAATAAAAAAAAGGAATATGCAACATATTAGCAGAAAAATATAAGAGTGAGATCGCACCAAGAATTGCGAATGAAAATAATGAAACAGAAATGAGAGAAGAAAATGTTGAATATCTAACGGATATAGATATTAATGAAGCAGATATTGTACAGGCTATAAGCAAAATTAAAAATGAATCGGCGGCCGGACCAGATGGAGTTCCAGCGATTTTGTTAGAAAAAATTGCACACACTATCGCAAAGCCGCTTGCAATACTGCAAAGACAAAGTGTAACTATGAGCGAGATATATGTTAAACATAAATTAGCTTATATAACCCCCTATTTTCAAAAGTGGATCAAGACTATAGGTAAGCAATTATAGACCTGTTAGTCTAACATCACATATTATGAAAGGGTAATAAAAAAGTAAATAATGAATCATTTGGTTAAAATACATACATAGATATATCAAGGCACTTCCCCCAATTTTGGGGGGTAGGTGACATCAAACAAAAGAAACCAAAAAAAAGGGGACCTCTCCTCTCTACGTTCCCCCCCCCCCCCCCCCAGCCTGACAAGGGACTCAACCGAGTTTGGCTGGTACTGTTAGGGTGCCACAGCCCACCCCTTCCCCGTTATCCACCACAGATGAAGCTTCATAACGCTGAATCCCCCTACTACTGCTAACCTCCGCGGTCATCTAAGGCACCGAAGGAAGCAGCAGGGCCTACCGGAACTGTCACAATCGCTCGCCATTCATTCCTATTTCTAGCACGCACTCTTGCCTCTCTCACATCTATCCTCCTATCACCCAGAGCTTTCTTCACTCCATCCATCCACCCAAACCTTGGCCTTCCTCTTGTACTTCTCCCCATCAACTCTTGCATTTATCAACTTCTTTAGCAGACAGCCATTTTACATTCTCTCAACATGGCGAAACCACCTCAACACATTCATATCCACTCTGGCTGCTAACTCATTTCTTACACCCGTTCCTCACCATCACCACTTCGTTCCTAACCTATCTACTCAAGATACACCAGCCATACTCCTTAGACACTTCATCTCAAACACATTCAATTTCTGTCTCTCCGTCACTTTCATTCCCCACAACTCTGATCCATACATCACAGTTGGTACAATCACTTTCTCATACAGAAGTCTCTTTACATTCATGCCCAACCCTCTATTTTTTACTACTCCCTTAACTGCCCCTTACACTTTGCATCCTTCATTCACTCTCTGACGTACATCTGCTTCCACTCCACCATTTGCTGCAACAACAGACCCCAAGTACTTAAACTGATCCACCTCCTCAAGTAACTCTCCATTCAACATGACATTCAAACCTTGCACCACCTTCCCTTCTCGTACATCTCATAACCTTACTCTTACCCACATTAACTCTCAACTTCCTTCTCTCACACACCTTTCCAAATTCTGTCACTAATCGGCCAAGCTTCTCTTCCGCGTCTGCAACCAGTACAGTATCATCCACAAACAACAACTGATTTACCTCCCATTCATGGTCATTCTTGTCTACCAGTTTCAATCCTCGTCCCAGCACTCGAGCATTCACCTCTCTCACCACTCCACCAACATACAAGTTAAACAACCACGGCAACATCACACATCCCTGTTTCAGCCCCACTCTCACCGGAAACCAATCGCTCACTTCATTTCCTATCCTAACACATTCTTTACTACCTTTGTAGAAACTTTCACTGCTTGCAACAACCTTCCACCAACTCCATATAACCTCATCACATTCCACATTGCTTCCCTATCAACTCTATCATAACGCTTTTTCCAGATCCATAAACGCAACATACACCTCCTTACCTTTAGCTAAATATTTCTCGCATATCTGCCTAACTGTAAAAATCTGATTCATGCAACCACTACCTCTTCTAAAACCACCCTGTACTACTAAGATTGCATTCTCTGTTTTATCCTTAATCCTATTAATCAGTACTCTACCATACACTTTTCCCACCACACTCAACAAACTAATTCCCCTTGAATTACAACACTCATTTGATATAGGGCAACACGGTTTTGTGCCCGGAAAAAGTACACAAACCCAACTGAAAGCACACTATGAAAACATACAAAAATATGATAAATGAAAAAGACACAGATGTGATCTATCTAGATTTTGCAAAAGCTTTTGACAAGGTAGACCATAATATATTAGAGAAAAAATTAGAAAGTATTTTGTGGGAAAGATAGGAAAATGGGTAAAAGAATTTCTGCAAAACAGAAAACAGATAGTTGTCGCGAATGACGAGAAATCAGATGAAGACCAGGTAATATCTGACGTGCCACAGGGTACGGTATTAGCTGCACTGCTGTTTGTTATTTTGATCTCAGACATAGACTGTCATGTTAAAAACTCTGTAGTGAGAAGTTTCGCCGATGACACAAGAATAAGTAGAGAAATTACTTGTGATGAAGATAGAAACTCACTACAAAGAGATCTAAACAAAATATATGAATGGGCGGAGATAAATAGGATGGTATTTAACTCCGATAAATTCGAATCGATAAACTATGGAAACAGTGAAGGAATGGTATGTGCATACAGGGGACCTAATAACAAGACAATCACAAACAAGGAAGCAATCAAAGACCTTGGAATATGTTATGCAACGACCAAATAGCGACACTGTTGGCTAAATATAAAACAAAAATGGGAATGATATTCAGACACTTTTAAACAAGAAAAGCCAAACACATGATTATGCTTTACAAAACTTATGTACGTAGTACACTCGAGTAATGCAATGTGATATGGTACCCACACTACCAAAAGGATATTGCACAAATAGAGAGTGTACTAAGGTCCTATACTGTTAGAATAGAAGAAGTTAAGGACCTTAACTACTGGGAAAGACTGCAATTTTTAAAACTATACAGTCTAGAAAGGAGAAGCGAACGCTACATGATAATACAAGCATGGAAGCAAATCGAAGGAATTAATGAAAACATCATGGAGCTAAAAATATCAGAAAGAGCAAGCAGAGGTAGATTAATAGTGCCAAAAACTATACCACGAAAACTAAGAAAGGCGTACAGGACATTAATCCACTACGCAGCAGCATCGATAATGCAGCGACTATTTAATGCGCTGCCAGCTCATCTAAGAAACATATCAGGATTGAGCATAGATGTGTTTAAGAATAAGCTCGATAAAT
>NC_090743.1:33249470-33281970 GCF_036898095.1 Palaemon carinicauda
GCGCATAATTCTGAAAGAAGGGTCACAACAACAACAAATGCAGATGTGTCTATTCCACTGCAGGAAAAAAGCCACAGACGTGTCCTTAGGCATTACCACGATGGCCATTGCGGATTGGTGATAGTGGGAGACTTTTGTCTAACCGGTCACAGCAAACCAACCGAGTATGAATGACAATGGCAGACGTTAATTTATGAGTCATGGAAAGAAAAGCATGAAAGTAATTTCATATATAAAAGAGGTCGTAATTATCATAATTATCATAATTTCCAGATTCAACTAAAATCACCGGATACAACACCATCCCAAATATTGGAAACTATCTTACAGGTCAGCAGTTCAAATCAACAAAAATGATATATTATGACTAGTGAAGGCGACCCGTCACAAATGACGACTAAATATTTGGATATGCACACACGCACAGGCACCCCTCTCACTAGGGTAAGACTACACTTTCTCCCTTATCCGAGGGACGAGGTGAGCTGAGGGTGATGGGGGAAGATATATATATCTATATATATATATATATATATATACACACATATATATATATATATATACACATATATATATATCAATACACACACACATATATATATATATATACATATACTGTATATACACATTCATATATATTTACATATATGTATATATATATATATATATATAGATATATATATATATATACATATATATATACTGTATATACACATTCATATATTTATATACATATATATACATATATATATATATATATATGTATATGTATATGTATATGTATATATATATATATATATACAGTGAACCCTCTTTTATCGCGGTAGATAGGTTCCAGTCGCGGCCGCGATAGGTGAAAATCCGCGAAGTAGTGACACCATATTTACCTATTTATTCAACATGTATATTCAGACTTTTAAAACCTTCCCTTGTACGTAGTACTGTTAACAAACTACCCTTTAATGTACAGAACACTTAATGCATGTACTACAGTACCCTAAACTAAAACAGGCACAAATATTAAAGGTGATTTTATATCATGCATTTCCTAAACACGCTAAAAAGCACGATAAAAAATGGCAACCAATGTTTTGTTTACATTTATCTCTGATTGAAGAAACAAACTGGAGGTAGAGCTTTGCTTATTACCCAGACATATTTCCCATACTTTTCCCTTAGAACTACATCACATCTTCCTACTTTAGATATATATATATATATATATATATGTGTGTGTGTATATATATATATATATATATATTTATATGTATACACATATACATACCTACATATATACATAAATACATGCATACATATATATATATATATATATTACTGTATATATATATGGGTTATGGAAAAAATCCGCGAAGTGGTGAATCCGCGATGGTCGAACCGCGAAGTAGCGAGGGTTTACTGTATATATATATATATATATATATCTATATATATATATATATATAGACAATTGCTCTTTATTTCATAAAGGGAGATTACTATTGTTATCATCACCATCGTGTTGTGTGAAGTTTGCGAGGCTGAAGAAAAGATAAATTTAAATTTAAATCATCATCAAACTTTAAACATAACTCATCAATACCTGAATGAAAAATAACGTCACTGAGTTGATAAAAAAAATCTTATTATATTTAATATTAAAACATGAAGGCAGAGGTTATAACAAATCTTGCTAACAGGAAAATATCACATCCGTATATCATATCATTTCATTGTGGTGGCCTATTGGAAACTTGCTGCGGGTAAATCCTGAACTGCTGATTAGCAGTTAGGTTCCGACTTCTTTTATGGCCTCTTGTGGCATGGTTGGTTTCGACCTGGCCTTTCATTAGAAGGGGCCAGCGTTCGATCCCAAGTATGAGGTAGAAATTTATTTCTATTTGAACACGATGTTGTGTTGATATTTATCCATATTGACTCATTAGGGGTAATTTGAATGAATTACTATCAATTGTGTCACGTGGTGGGCCGGGAAGTCGGGGAAAACTCGCTGGTAAGAGACTGATGTCTCGCCAGGTAAATCCTGAACTACTGGTTAGCAGTTAGGTTCCGACATCTTTTATGGCCTCTCGTGGCATGGTTGGTTTCGACCTGGCCTTTCATTAGAAGGGGCCAGTGTTCGATCCCAAGTATGACGTAGAAATTTATTTCCATTTGAACACGATGTTGTGTTGATATTTATCCATATTGACTCATTAGGGGTAATTTGAATGAATTACTATCAATTGTGTCACGTGGTGGGCCGGGAAGTCGGGGAAAACTCGCTGGTAAGAGACTGATGTCTCGCCAGGTAAATCCTGAACTGCTGGTTAGCAGTTAGGTTCCGACTTCTTTTATGGCCTCTTGTGGCATGGTTGGTTTCGACCTGGCCTTTCATTAGAAGGGGCCAGCATCCGATCCCAAGTATGAGGTAGAAATTTATTTCTATTTGAACACGATGTTGTGTTGATATTTATCCATATTGGCTCATTTGAATGAATTACTATCAATTATGTCACGTGGTGGGCCGGGAAGTCGGGGAAAACTCGCTGGTAAGAGACTGATGTCTCGCCAGGTAAATCCTGAACTGCTGATTAGCAGTTAGGTTCCGACTTCTTTTATGGCCTCTCGTGGCATGGTTGGTTTCGACCTGGCCTTTCATTAGAAGGGGTCAGCATTCGGTCCCAAGTATGAGGTAGAAATTTATATATATATATATATATATATATACATATACATATACATACAAATATATTTACATACATATATATGTATATATATAAAGTACTATATATATATATATATATATATACACTGTATACAGTATATGATAGCATATAAATTTTATATCTATCTATCTATATATATATATATATATATACATATATATAATTTATATATATACATATATTATATACTAATGTACGTATGCATAAACATATAAGAGCGTTTATATATAGTTTACACACACACGTATATATATATATATTTATATATATACAGTATATATATATATATATATATATACACACACAGTTTTTTGAGTATGTGAAATGCCAATTGTATAAGGACAACCAATATCTCAGCTAAAAAGTCAATACTTTGCCCATATATTTTCAGATTAACTTAATAATTCATTACCAGCATTTACCATTCAATTATCATCAGTCCAAATCAAAACATTCCGGTGGCTGATTAAGCGAGTCATTAATAATCTCCATTAAAATATCTTTTAAAAAACCGTCATTAAAATGGCCATTATAAACAGCCATTAGGCTGAAGAGAGATTTATAGAAATTTTCTTTATGGTGAAATTATTTCAATTTGAATTATGACTGATTTCGTGAACAAAGCTGTTGGATGTTAGTTCCGGGTCAGCGGTTAATCTGTTTATTTTGGGATTAATGTTAATACCATTTTACTTCGTTTTGGATTACAAACATTTGGAAAAAGGATTGGGCGGATTAATAGCTGGAACAATTATTAGGATTCTTTTTTTTATTAAGTAGAGGATTTAGACGGAAAGGATAAGTTTAGTATTTAAATTTAACTTGAAATTTTAACAAATAGGGAATTTAGACGGAAATGATAAGTTTATCATTTAAATTTAACCTATGAAATTTTATCAAGCAGGGGATTTAGACGGAAATGGTAAGTTTATTATATAAACTTAACTAGAAGTTTTATCAAGTCGGGGATTTAGACGGAAAGGATAAGTTTATCATATAAATTTATCTTGTGAAGTTTTATCAAGTAGGGGATTTAAACGGAAATAAGTTTATAATATAGAAGTTTTATCAAGTTGGGGATTTAGACGGAAATTATAAGTTTATTATATAAATTTAACTAGAAGTTTTATCAAGCAGGGGATTTAGACGGAAATGATAAGTTTATCATTTAAATTTAACTTATGAAGTTTCATCAAGTAAGAGGATTTAGACGGAAATCATAAGTTTATCATTTAAATTTAACCTATGAAGTTTTATCAAGAAGCGGATTTAGACGGAAATGATAAATTCACTACTATAAAGTAATCACGAAAGATTTTTAATAAAGGGTATGGAATGATAAGGTGAATTTATCATTCACAAACATATGAATAAAAATAACATATGCAGGTATTTTTTTTTTTACTTACAGAATTATATATGAAAAGAAAAATTTATCATCAATGGTTGTTGTGTAAAATAATAATGAAATTGTTCAACTTGTGGAATTGAAAGCAAAAGATAAATTTAACTTTAAATATAAATACGTAAAATATTTCTAAGTGTTTATCAATTACCCGATGTAAAAAAAGATATTTACTAATAAAGCTTTATGTATATGGACGAAAATCATCATGATACTGATCAAATAACAATAAATTTCTACCTCATACTAGGATCGAACCTTAGCCTCTTCATATAAAAGGCAAGGTCGCTATCAAAGAACCTCTGGTGGCATGATTGATAGCAACCTTGCCTTTCATTTGAAGGGGCTAAGGTTCGATCCCAGTTTGAGGTAAAACTTTATTTCTATAAAAACGTTTCTTTAACAACTTTCCTTTAATAATAAATGCATAAAACATTCATAAATACGTATATTTATTTGAAAAAAAATTTAAACCGAGATACAGTTTAAGAAGAATTTTTAAAGGAATTATCTTCCCGGACAGTTCCATCCTGTTCGTAATACTAGGTATGCAGTTAATTCTAATAGTCAGGCCTTCTCCATCATGAGGCTCAATACTACACAGTAATCTAGAAGTTTTATTCCAGCTGGGACCAAGTTGTGGAATGATCTTCCTAATCGGGTAGTTAAAACAGTAGAACTTCAAAAGTTTCCACTCAGCAAATGTTTTTATGTTTAACAGGCTGACATAAGTCCTTTTATAGTTTATATATCAAATACCTGCTTTAATGTTGTTAATATTTCTAGAATATTTTATTCTAAATTTTAATTACTTTTTACATCGTTTATCTATTTCCTTATTTCCTTTCCTCACTGGGCTATTTTTCCCTGTTGGAGCCCTTGGGATTATAGCATCTTGCTTTATCAACTAGGGTTGTAGCTTGGCTAGTAATAATAATAATAATAATTTTTCCCATTGTTAAGACCGAGACGATAGTACTTCAAGTTATGAAATCGATCACACCGTTGATCAAAACAGACGTTTGTGGTGGCCTATGTGGTAACGTCCCTGATTGGTGATCGCCAGACTGGCGGTCGAGTCCCGCTAAAACTCGATAGTTCCTTTAGTCACTGCACCCTCACCATTCCTGTGAGCTAAAGATGGTGGGTTTAAGGGAGCCTATTGGTCTATCTGCTGAGTCATCAGCAGCCATTAACTGGCCCTCCTTAATCCTAGCTTGGGTGGAGAGAGGCTTAGGTGCTGATCATAAGAATATATGACCAGTCTCTGGGGCTTGCCTCTGCCATTCACGAGCGGTCTTTAACCCCTTGAATACAGAAGGCTGAAGGGAATTCCTTCAAACTTGCAGCAAAGGTTTTCATGTTGACCAGGCTGACACAAATCTCTCTTCATAGTTTATATGTGACAAATATATTCTAATGTTTCTTTTATTTTCTATTTCATTTTCCTCACTGGGCTATTTTTCCCTTGGGCTTTTGGCATCATGTTTTTTCAACTAGGTTTGTAGCTTAGCTATTAATAATAATAATAATAATAATAATAATAATAATAATAATAATAATAATAATAATAATAATAATAAATAATACAAATAACAACAACAACAACAATAATAATAATAACTGACCTAATTTAATTAGTTGACACTTGTTTGTAATTTCTGTAGGTTATCTAAAGACTAAGAACACTGTCTACCAACTTATCTGTATAATTCTATCCAGTTAATTCTTATCTATCCTTATTTACAACCTCAATCTATCAAATCATTTGAAAAACCAAAGATAATTCACATTATCTAAAGTAATTTGCGAAATATATACAACAAACTTTCGATTTGCTCAGCCCTCATTTCCTTTCAAATATCAAGGGCTAATTAATCTATCAATCTTAATTCTAGAAAAGTGCACCAACTAATGTCTTTCGTTATTAATCCTTCTCTTCTTGTAAAATATCCAAATTTATTTATTCAATCAATCTTAATATAAACATTGAACAACCTTTCACAGTTTTAATGAATTATTTCTTATCTATCATTAAAAGTTAATCTATAAGTTTTAATTCACACAATAAATCAAACCAACTTTCGAGATACCAATCTGCAAATTCCTATCAATTATCAAAGTTTAATCTATCATTTCTCATTTACATAAATCGAACCTCTTCAGCTACTAATATATATCTTATCAATTACCTAAATTTGCTGTCTAAATTATGATAACACAAGCTTTCCACTAATTAATCAACCAATTCCTATCAATTAACAAAGCTTCATCTATCAATGATAACCTTTTCAGCTTACTAATATATATTACTAATATATAAAATCCTATCAGTAGCACAAATTTCTCTCTCTAATCGATGATAACTCTCAAAATAATCAGCAGAAGCTTCCCATTTATTAAATCACAAATTCTTATTGATTATCAAAGGTTAATCTATATTATAACCTCTTCAACTTCGTAATAAATCAAATCTTATCCATTACCAAAAGTTTTCTGTCTAATCTATAACTCACAATATTAATAATACAAGCTCTCCACGTCCTGATTCTCACCGTTATTATTATTATTATTATTATTATTATTATTATTATTATTATTATTATTAGCTAAGCTACAACCCTAGTTGAAAAAGCAAGATGCTATAGCCCATGGGCTCCAACAGGGAAAATAGCCCAGTGTGGAAAGGAAATAAGGAAATAAATAAACGATATAAGGCAGAATTAAAATAAATTCTTACATTAAGGGGTCCGATGCCTGATGCGCCCTCTCTAATGCCTTCGATCAAAGGAATCCTCTTCCATCAAACCTCTTCTCTCCATATCATCCTTCACCTTATCTGCCTCCCTCCTGATCCTCTCCCAATACAGGTTCATCCCAAGCTCTCAAGGCATTAATACCCAAATTCCTTTCAATTATCTACCTAAACTTAGAACATCAGACAAGCAGCAGTGTAAGATACTATTCTATGTATTCCTTCGAACCATCAAAAGTATAAAAAACAAAATTCATAATAACATAACCCAAATGAACATTGATCAAACTTTTCCCCTGGTCTTTGTAATGGGTTTCGCATCCACAGCGGCCAAAATATCCAGCCTATTGTATTTCTGGTCGATTGCATTTTGTAATTTATTGCGAATTTGTTTCTGTTTTTCTGCCATTGAATGTATCCTTTGATGAACTAATACGTCAGGTCCATTGGCGAATAAAGGGTGAAGCCGGCCTGGGAATTTTTCGAATTCGGAAACGTTCATAAAAGAATTGTGTGATTGCAAAATTGCACTTTCCATAACACGTAGATTTGTTCTCCTGGGATTTTTGCATTCACTTCATACGTAGTTGCGAAATTCTCATTCGGTAATCTGCTTAATAAGAGTCAATGTCTCAACAAAGCCACTTGATGGCATCAATGTCGATGAGGACTCCAGTGAAGAATAAGGCGAAATTCTTCCTCCGCTCAGGGAGTAGTTCTGGTAAAAGGCAAATACATTGAAGAGTGGTTTATGGTAAGAGACGTAATGACGTATATTAACTTACCGATCGTAAATAACGGTGTGTAATTTAAATGTTTAAAGGTCAGTTATGAATGGAAGAGGCAAGGGACAGTGCCAATGCCCTAGCTAGCAGGAAAATGCTCTAGAGACTGACCATATAGATATAGTCAGCTGGCAGACCTATAGGCTCCCCTAAACCGGTCATCATTAGCTCAAAAAGATGGTGAGGTTGCAGATACTACAAGAAACAAGCGACTTTGAGCGGGACTCAAACCCCAGTCCAACAGATCGCCAGACAGGGACGTTTCCACTAGGCCACTGGACTATTTTTTCCTTGTAGGAGCCCTTGGGCTTAAAGCGTCCTGCTTTTCTAACTAGGGTTGTAGCTTAATAATAATAATAATAATAATAATAATAATAATGTATTATTGAGCTTTGGATAAAATGGTTATTCTTTTTATGATTTGTGAAAAAATAATCTTTGCTAAGAAATTTAAATGAAGCATTAAAGGAAAAATCATTGGATTAAGGTTGATGATGTGATATAAATTCCGAACAATTCCCCAATTAGGAATATAAAGTTTGAAACCCCGAAGATGGCAAAGAGAGTCATGGACTACTAATACATCCCAAGTCAGTATATTGGACAAGATACATTTGTGAAATTGTGATTTTTCTATAAATGCTATTCTTATGAGCATCTGCAAGAATATTCTAAAGATACAAACTTCTAAATATGCTCTGAATGTTCATCATATGATTATACATACAGAGAATGTACAGAAATTACAAAGAAATGTGTTAACAGCAATAAGCAACATAAAACTATCAGCGAATTGCCCAGTGAGAAAGGAACTAATATAAAAATAAAATGAAAAACATCAAAGCGAACAGATGCAACATCCACTACAAACAACGGTACATGTTATTACAAGGAATTGGTTAATCCTAGGAAATTTAAGTAATAAACAAGAGCATACAAGAATTGTGACGACAAAAAATATAACTAGAGGGGCACTTAGTAGAGGGCAGACCTCCACCCCGGCAGCTTATTTCTCGACCTTTTGCTCGACCTTAGCATGTATTAATTGGCGTGGATTTTCATACGCTCAAATATGAACCAAGTTTCAAGTCTCTGTGACAATGATGTTCAAAAATATGGCTGATTACGTGAATTGGACATTTTGCTTAACCATGACCTTGACCTTTGACCATGACCTTGATCTTTGACCGTGACCTTGACCTTTGACCGTGACCTTCCAAAATTTAATAATTTCCCCCTTTTTACATAACAGTTAATCCCTGCAATTTTCATTACTCTACGATTAAAATTGTCAACAGGGTGCAGTTCACAAACAGAGGCGAAAACATAACCTCCTTCCAACTTCGTTGATGGAGGTAACGATAAGACTGGGGCTGCGTCAAGAATAATTTTACCCTTCAATAATAAATAGTATACTAGAAGATAACAATTTACCAACAATGAATTTCTCTGAAGAAATAATGAATAAGATAGCAATCACCATGACGAGTAAAAATAAAGAATAAATAATAGATAAAATCGTACCAGCAGAGCAAAGCGCAAAGTAGGATTTCGCCTCTCAATAATAAATTTTATTTGCAGATAATATTTACGAACAATAAGTCTACTGAAGAAAACATGAAATGTGATAGCAAGCACCATGAAGGTTAAAAAAATAAAAAGAAGGAAAAAATCACCTCCAAGATATACAAGAGGATATGCAAGATTGCACATACTATGAAGAAAGCATAAAAGAAGTAGAGTCATGATACTAACTTTATTCGGACTAAAAATCACAAACTCCTCCCTCAAGACGTACAATAAATCTGCAAGAAATACTGCAAAAATTAAAAGAAAAAATATAAGCCTCACTACAAAGTCTCCCAGGTTTCTCTAATTCTACATATTGTGAAAACCCACAAGTATTAACTTCACTGTTAAAAATTTGTGTTAAAAAATGGTAAATGCCTGGCAACATTTATTCCAGGATTTTTACCGTTTTAAAAACGGATATAATGACGTAAAGTAGTGATATTAAGGTCACCAACTCGTAAATGATAATAGCAAAGTAAGGTAAAATCACGGTCGCCTTTATTTTACTGAAATACGGCTACGAACAGTATATTTTTACGGGGAATTTCAGATTAGAATTAGTTTTTTTTAACAGTGTACCGCGAGTGTTTCATAACAATTTCATACACAGTGATGCGATTGCTTTTTGTATCTCTTGCCTTTTCTCGCACTGATAATAGAAGAACCTGTTTAAGATTGCCCTCGCATGTTTCGTATTGTTTGAATTTTTGTGCCATTGCTACCCTGAACTGTTTGTATATAAGCACGTTATCTGTTGAATAAACTTCTCTTGCATTCACCTAGCCTCTCTATTAGTACATATAGTACATTTCTTTTTGCAAGTCATATTTGCACCGACTCGCAACGGTGCCCTTTTAGCTCGGAAAAATTTCCTGGTCGCTGATTGGTTAGAATTATCTTGTCCAACCAATCAGCGATCGGGAAACTTTTCCGAGCTAAATGGGCACCCCTGCGAGTCGGTGCAAATATGACTCGCTAAAAGAAATGAACTATAATAGCTACGTTGCCACATCAGCATCCATACACTGAGACAGTGGGCGGGAATACCATAAAACAGAAAGTATAAGATAAATAAAAATTATTAAACCACTGTAAGTCGAAGGGATGCAACTCTGCAAAGAATTAAATAGGTGAAATCCTAGGAAATTGTGAAGTTTTGGTGATAACGGGAAAAGCACTCAAGTTTTGGTGAAATCGTGGAAAACAATGAAGTTTTGGTGATAAACGATCAAGTTTTGGTGAAATTGTGGAAAACAAAGTTTTGGTGAAATCCTGGGAAACAGCGAAGTTTTGGTGAAATCCTAGAAAACAGTGAAGTTTTGGTGAAATCGTGGAAAACAATAAAGTTTTGGTGAAATCCTGGGAAACAGCGAAGCTTTGGTGAAATCGTGAAAAAACAATGAAGTTTTGGCGAACTCCTGGGAAACAGCGAAGTTTTGGTGAAATCCCAGAAAACGGTGAAGTTTTGGTGAAATCGTGGAAAAGAGTGAAGTCTTGGTGAAATCGTGGAAAAGAGTGAAGTTTTCGTGAAATCCTAGAAAACAGTGAAGTTTTGGTGAAAGCCTAGAAAACAGTGAAGTTTTGGTGAAAGCCTAGAAAACAGTGAAGTTTTGGTGAAATCCTGGAAAACAGTAAAGTTTGAATTGTATGAAATACAGTATATGAGAAGACATTGATATGTGATATCTGTGAAATCAGGTTTCAAAAATCCCAATTACATACATAAATATACAAAGAAAATAGAGAAAGCACATTTATAGGAAAACACCTTATTGAATAAAAGTGTAAAAAACACAATGAAAAATATTTGCACATTAAACTGGGTGCAGAAAAAACAATCATCCAAGACTATTAGTTTGGCATAGTTCTTCGGCGTTTTCCTTTACAGATCCTTTAATAATTTCTATCATTTTTACAGGAGTCATGGTTATCCCCTCTCTTAGGTCGGGGACTTTCTGCAAAGAATGCTTCTGAATTATTAGTCTAAAAGTGGTAAAGTTAGTTTGAAGGACTCTCCATGGTCTTCCACTGCCTTAGGGTAGAGTTCTCTTGCTTGAGGGTACACTCAGGCACACTATTTTATCTAATTTCTCTTCCTCTTGTTTTTTAAGCTTTTATAGATTATACATGAAAGATTTATCTTAATGTTGTTACTGTTTTCAAAATATTTTATTTTAATTGTTGGTTCCTTCTATAGTATTTTGTTTCCTTGTTTCATTTCCTCACTGAGCTATTTTCCCTTGTTGGAGCCCTTGTGCTTATAGCATCCTGCTTTTCACCCTAGGGTTGTAGCTTAGCTAGCAATAATAACAATAATAATATGTATCACATACGTTCAACTACCTCTCTCTACCTCGAAGCCATCCCGAATTCTAAAGAAGCGAAATGGAAGTAGAATCCGAGAGGGCCAATTAGTACAAATCTCTTTAATGACGATTTATTACATCTCTAAGGAAGGCGGAGTGCCGGATTCATCAGACGTATTGAGTCACGCCCGAGGGAAATAACGATCAAATGGGAAACGAGATTCTCGAAATTCCATTATATTCGAGTAATTTGCTTTGGGAAGAATATAATATTAGAGGTACGCTTTATCCGTCTCGACTTTGATGGAGATATTAAGATATACATGATATTTCAAATAAGTTTTTTTGGAGGATTTTAAATTTATCTTGGTGAAATTTGGATATGCACTAGAGTTGAAATTGAGAGGATTATGTCTTGGAGAAATTATGGAGATTACGTGAGAGAGTGCGAATAACTTTTGGAGGATTCTATCTTTATTTTGGTGAAATTTTGGAAATATAGAGTAGCGATACTTTTTGAAAGTTCCATCTTTATCTTGGTGAAATTTTGGAAATATAGAGTAGAGATACTTTTCGAAAGATTCCATCTTTATCTTGGTGAAATTTTGGAAATATAGAGTTCAAATACTTTTTGAAAGATTCCATCTTTACCTTGGTGATATTTTGGAAATATAGAGTTCAAATACTTTTCGGAAAGTTCTAGCTTTATCTTGGTGAAATTTTGGAGATTTACGTACATGAGAGTTGAATTTTGGAGATACTACTAGAAACTATCAAACTTGAGCGGATCTCGAATATAATACAGTATATACATTCTTGAATCAGTTAATGTCCGGTATCACAGAAGGGCCACACAAGCCTGGGAAAAATTCAAAAACATTTACCCACAACTTGCAACAAGAAGTGAGGAAAGAACAGACACCCAAAACGAGCATTCCTTTTGGAAAAGGATAGCTCCATTCATTGCTCAGGACGAACCAAATCCAGAGTATTAAAACCAAACCAAAAGGTAAATAAACATAAATAGATGAAAAAACCCTAGAAAAGGAATAATCATGAAAACACAAGTCCCTCGGAAGCTGGCAACAAAAACCACCTTGTAGTCCAAAAGGCATGATGTTAACACAATAAACCAACAAAAGAGAGCTATTGGGTCTACCTCAATCTTTTCACCTCCCACTGTACTTCATTTTAACTCTGTCCCCTCCAATCCTTCTAAAATCCTAATTCCACCCTCCCGTCCCCCACCTATCCTATCCCCCTATACTGTAGCTGAATATCTCGAACTTCAGTTTAACAGATTACCAGACAGGGACGTTTCCAATAGGATACCAGATCATTATAAGATCTCCGAGGAACGTAGAATAGAGGATGGAGAACATTGGAAGGTCACGTAGACCATAAAGTATAATTTGTCAAAACAATGTCTTAAGACGAAGTGAGAGCAGAGAAGAGGGAATAACTTGCATTATTAAAAATCCTATCATCATCATCATCATCATCATCATCATTATTATTATTATTATTATTATTATTATCATTATTATTATTATTACTACTATTATTATTATTACTTGCTAAGACACAACCCTAGTTGGAAAAGCAAGAAGTTATAAGCCCAAGGGCTCAAACAGGGAAAATAGCCCAGTGAGGAAAGGAAATAAGGAAATAAACAAACTTCAATAGAAGTAATTAAAAATTAAAATATTTTAAGAACAGTAACAACATTAAAATGAATCTTTCATATATAAACTATTAAAACTTCAAAACACAGGAGGAAGAAAAAGGAAGAGAAATAAGATAGAATAGTGTGCCCGAGTGTACCCTCAAGCAAGAGAACTCTACCCCAAGACAGTGGAAGACCATGGTAGGCCATGAAAAGTCGTTTTACAAATGGTGAACTAGGAAGAGTGAATAACTAGTAATGAGAAAAGTACCAGCAAACCATAATTGATTACTTGTCAAATCAAGACCAAAAACAAACTGACAGCAGAGAGGAGTGAATAGAATAATGAATAGTGAATAACCTTCTCTTCTCCTTTCTCATGTTCTGGTTCTTTTGTGGCTGAGAAGTCTATTTGTGTACACAGGGTACAGACTTTGATAAAGAGAAAGAAGATAGAATATAGAGACGTTTAATCGTTACTGAAGAGTTTAGCTACGAAGCTATTAAGTATATTGACATCTTTAAATGTAGTGATAGGATATGACTCACGAAATAAGCTGAAATATGGCAATAAAATATTAGCTTAATAATTCGGGGTTGAAGGAAGTTCATTATATCGCGTAAATATTACTGATTATACATAATATAATAAAAACGATAAGGAAAGGCCTGAAATCCAACGAGCAGAGAGAGAGAGAGAGAGAGAGAGAGAGAGAGAGAGAGAGAGAGAGAGAGAGAGCTTCATTATGTGAATGGAGTCTAAAGTAATTGTAACCCAGAACAATACAAAAAATATCAGATTAACATGAATTCAAAAGAAAGGACAGAAATAGGTTTTTATTTAATTCGAAATATTACGCTCTGAAAATACGCTAGTATTCATTTGCTGAAAAAAAATTCAACGATAATAATAATAATAATAATAATAATAATAATAATAATAATAATAATAATAATAATTATTATTATTATTATTATTATTATCATTATTATCATTATAATAATAATAATAATAATAATAATAAAAAAAATCATTCATAATAATAAGGATAAAACAGAGAATGCAATCTTGGAAGTACAGGGTGGTTTTAGAAGAGGTAGGGGTTGTATGAACCAGATTTTTGCAGTTAGGCAGATATGCGAGAAATGTTTAGCAAAAGGTAAGGAGGTGTATGTTGCGTTTATGGATCTGGAGAAAGCATATGATAGAGTTGATAGGGAAGCAATGTGGAATGTGATGAGGTTATATGGAGTTGGTGGAAGGTTGTTGCAAGCAGTGAAAAGTTTCTACAAAGGTAGTAAAGCATGTGTTGGAATAGGAAATGAAGTGAGTGATTGGTTTCCGGTGAGAGTGGGGCTGAGACAGGGATGTGTGATGTCGCCGTGGTTGTTTAACTTGTATGTTGATGGAGTGGTGAGAGAGGTGAATGCTCGAGTGCTTGGACGAGGATTAAAACTGGTAGGAGAGAATGATCATGAATGGGAGGTAAATCAGTTGTTGTTTGCGGATGATACTGTACTGGTAGCAGACACAGAAGAGAAGCTTGACCGACTAGTGACAGAATTTGGAAGGGTGTGTGAGAGAAGGAAGTTGAGAGTTAATGTGGGTAAGAGTAAGGCTATGAGATGTACGAGAAGGGAAGGTGGTGCAAGGTTGAATGTCATGTTGAATGGAGAGTTACTTGAGGAGGTGGATCAGTTTAAGTACTTGGGGTCTGTTGTTGCAGCAAATGGTGGAGCGGAAGCAGATGTACGTCAGAGAGTGAATGAAGGTTGCAAAGTGTTGGGGGCAGTTAAGGGAGTAGTAAAAAATAGAGGGTTGGGCATGAATGTAAAGAGAGTTCTATATGAGAAAGTGATTGTACCAACTGTGATGTATGGATCGGAGTTGTGGGGAATGAAAGTGATGGAGAGACAGAAATTGAATGTGTTTGAGATGAAGTGTCTAAGGAGTATGGCTGGTGTATCTCGAGTAGATAGGGTTAGGAACGAAGTGGTCAGGGAGAGAACGGGTGTAAGAAATGAGTTAGCGGCTAGAGTGGATATGAATGTGTTGAGGTGGTTTGGCCATGTTGAGAGAATGGAAAATGGTTGTCTGCTAAAGAAGGTGATGAATGCAAGAGTTGATGGGAGAAGTACAAGAGGAAGGCCAAGGTTTGGGTGGATGGATGGTGTGAAGAAAGCTCTGGGTGATAGGAGGATAGATGTGAGAGAGGCAAGAGAGCGTGCTAGAAATAGGAATGAATGGCGAGCGATTGTGACGCAGTTCCAGTAGGCCCTGCTGCTTCCTCCGGTGCCTTAGATGACCGCGGAGGTAGCAGCAGTAGGGGACTCAGCATTATGAAGCTTCATCTGTGGTGGATAATGTGGGAGGTTGGGCTGTGGCACCCTAGCAGTACCAGCTGAACTCGGTTGAGTCCCTGGTTAGGCTGAAGGAACGTAGAGAGTAGAGGTCCCCTTTTTGTTTTGTTTCATTGTTGGTGTCGGCTACCCCCCAAAATTGGGGGAAGTGCCTTGGTATATGTATGTTATGTATGTATAATAATAATAATAATAATAATAATAATAATAATAATAAAAATAATAATAATAATAATAACAATAATAATAATAATAATAATAAAAATTAAAATAATAATAATAATAATAATAATAATAATAACAATAATAATAATAATAATAGTAAGGGGAGAGGAAAGAATAGAAAATTACCAGGCCTTATGAATGGAATATAGTAGGCTATGGAATATGCATGTAGAAGTGGTGTCATTAATCATAGGAGCACTAGGAACCATACCTAAGTCAATGTTGAGAAAGTAGGAGCCGATATAGCCCCATGACTTGTGCAGAAGAGCGGATTACTTGAAACAGCACATATAGCAGCGATATAATCATGCATTACCTCCGCCAACGAAGTGGGTAGGAGGTTATGTTTTTGCCCCTGTTTGTGTTGGTAATGTGTGTGTGTTTATGAAAAACCTGCTGGACACAATTTTAATTGCAGAGTAATGAAACTTGCAGGAATTAACTGATATGTAAAAAGCTGGAAAGTATTAAATTTTGGAAGGTCAAGGTCAAAGATCAAGCAAAATGTCCAATTCACGTAATCAGACATAAGTTTGGAGATCGTTGTCACAGAGACTTCAAACTTGGTTCATATTAGGGTGTATGAGAATCCACGCCAATTAATATATCTAAAGGTCCTAGGACCTAGGTCAAGGACAAGCAAAAAAATCGAGAAATAAGATGCCGCAGCGGAGGTCTGCGCTCTACTGAGTGCCCCTCTAGTTTCATGTTTTCCCTATATTTCGACTTCAATAAAATCACCCATCAATCTCAAATGAACTGTTAGCACATCTCCATATTAACTTCCTTAGATTTGAACAATAAACTACAGTAGTTCGTTCATACATTATATTCCAGAAAAGACGGATATACCTTAAGAAATCGTATTTATATATACAGCGTCTCTTATATACCTCTAATTGCCGAAATAACGATGGATTTTTTCGTGGAATAAAATCCAATCATAATATTCCTTGGAAAACAGTAAATGCTAAGAAAATGCTGATTGGATATTCAACCATAATAGGTTGGCATTAAAAAAAAGAATGGCCTTAGGAAAGGTGAGTAATACAGAGTCTATTTTGCAATCTTAGTCCTTAAACCTTTTCTTATGATCATTATCATTGGTGGTGGTAGTAGTAGTAGTAGTAGTAGTAGTAGTAGTAGTAGTAGTAGTAGTAGTAGTAGTTGTTAGGCTACAACCCTATTTGAAAAAACCAAGATGCTATAAGCTCAAGGGCTCCATGAGGGAAAATAGCCCAGTGAAGAATATAAGGAAACAAATACAATAGTATACCTGAGTGTACCCTCAAGCAAAAGAACTATAACCCAAGACAGTGGAAGTCCATGATACAGAGGCTATGGCACTACCCAAGACTAAAGAACGAGGGTTTGATTTTGGAGTATCCTTCTCCTAATTTAATCCATATTATATATCTTAACATCACAGAAAGGGCGATCTACTGTTGATTCTGAAAAAAAAAGAAGAAGAAGAAGAAGAAGAAGAAGAAGAAGAAGAAGAAGAAAGGAGAAATATCCAAAGTTCTAAAATGACTGGGGATTGAATGAAATATTCTCACGCGGTTTGGCCTTCAGCTGATGATTCGTGTCTGTGTCAGTCAACTAGAACTTAAGCTCTATTAAATTTATTATTCCATTACAACACCTGTTAATTGAACCAGTACAGCTTTCGGCATTTCAAGGTATGACAGCAGGAATTTCAAATAATAATAGCAATAATGATAATACTATTAATAATAATAATAATAATAATAATAATAATAATTATTATTATTATTATTATAATTTTTATCATAATAAAAATAAACATAATAACAATAGCATTAACAACAACAACAGGCTTTATAATTTGTATGATGTATCCATATGGGGTATTTTAACGTTGCCACTGGGATAGTTAATCCATGTCAGAGATGGGTAGTATTTCATCATTTTTTCCCATGTTCGGTATAGTATTTCTTCATGTTCTGAGAGAGAGAGAGAGAGAGAGAGAGAGAGAGAGAGAGAGAGAGAGAGAGAGAGCCCGTGTGACTTACTGAACTAGGACAAAATTTAGATAGGTATGGATTGTGGGTTAATAGTCTCGTACGAAAAAACTCTTCACCAGAAGCCAATTTCTAATCGAGAGAGAGAGAGAGAGAGAGAGAGAGAGAGAGAGAGAGAGAGAGAGAGAGAGAGATCCCCTGTGACGGACAGAACTAAGGAAAACATTTGGATAAGTGTGGATTGTGGGTACAAAAGGCTCGTACAAAAAACTCAACTCCAGAAGTTTAATCCGGAGAGAGAGAGAGAGAGAGAGAGAGAGAGAGAGAGAGAGAGAGAGAGAGAGAGAGAGAGAGAGAGAGAGAGAGAGAGAGAAAATCAATATTGTTCGTTACTTCTTAAATGCCACGTATTCAAAACACTTATGAAATTATTATTATTACGATAATTATTATTATTATTATTATTATTATTATTATTATTATTATTATTATTACTCCCTAAGCTACAACCCTAGTTGGAAAAGCAAGATGCTATAAGCCTAAGGGATCCAACAGGGAAAATAGCCCAAAGAGGAAAGGAAATAAGGAAATATATAAATGATATGAGAAATAATGGACAATTAAAATAAAATATTTCAAAAACAGTAACATCTAAACAGATGTTTCATATATAAACTGTAAAAAGACTTATGTCAGCCTGTTCAACATAAAAACAGAACAGCTGAATATCACATAATGTCAAAGTGTCAAATGTGTCATGTTTCAGACAATTGTAAGTTACAGAAATGAGAGAACTAAGTTGATTAATAACCTTGAAGGCAAATAAGTAATCTCAGAGAATCTTTTATTCTTTACAGCTCTACCTGACATTTCCATGAGACATAAAACCCTTATATTTTACAGACCACATAAGTATCATACTCCTTTAAAATGATGTTAATCATAATGAAAGTTGGTTCGTGCGTTCATCTATTGCCTCTAGATAAGAATGATAATAAAAGTACAGAGAAACAATTGAAGATTTTCACGGGATATCCGGTAGATTACACCAGTATCACATTTTTTAAAATTTAATTTCATCGAAATCATAGTCGATTTATAACTGTGTTATGTGGTACCCGTAAAGCGGGATTTACACGGTCGAACGGTTCGTCGAACCCGGTTGTGGTTGTCGATCCTGCTTGCTAAACGGTTCGAAGAGGTGTAGTCAGTCACAAATGCACAAGGCTTGTGGACAATGAAGACCCGCCCACAAAAATAAGGCGAGAACAGACTTTCTTCGAACCGTTCGACAACAACCAAATACCCCTTTCACACATTCGAACATCACTTCAAAATATTTGTCTGTCGAACTGCGTTCGACGAACCGTTGGATCGTGTGAACTTGCCTTAAGGGTTTGTGTATCACCATGATCAACAAAGATTTTACTTATCAGGGTCATCTATACTTGGTTGGTTTGCTGTGAGAATTCAGACTAAAGACTCCCACCATCACCAATCCGCAGTGGCCAGTGTGATGATGAAAACTGTAAAAGCCCTGGCATGAATATGGACATGTTTAAAGATTCAAAGGTCGCTAATGACTGGCAGAGGCAAGGGAAAGCGACATTACCCTAGCAAGCAGGACAATGCCCTAGAGACTCACCATATATAAAGGATGAGCGCCCAAGCTACCTCTCCATCCAAGCTAGGACCAGGGAGGGCCAAGGAATGGGTGCTGATGACTCAACAAGGAGACCTAGAGGCTCCCCCAAAACCCCTATTCAGGTTGCAGACACCAAAGAAACTAACGAGTTTAAGCGGGACTCAAACCCCAGTCTGGCGATCACCAGGCAGGGACGTTACCAGTAGTCCATTGTCCTGCAGTGGACCAGAAACTGTTGCATCTGTTGTTGTTGATGATGATGTTATCTGTTACAAATAATCAAGACTATTTGCGTATAAATTACTAAAAAAAAAAAAAAAAAAAAAAAAAACATTAATTAACTTTCTGGATATTACTGACAGTAAAATACCAAAAGAAACAAATGTATAATGCATAAAGCTTTTATGAATAAATGAATAAGTTAACCTATGTCACAATGGTCATAAACGCCGATGTAATTTGGTAGGCTATTGTATATACTAGTGTAAGCGCCCCGTCAAAAATAACTGCTAAAAATTTAGATAGATATGCACGCACACACAGATTCACCCCTTTTCCACAAACTCCCCCTTTTTATCTACCTCTCGGGGTACCACCTCTCATTCAGGGTATGACTACTGTCTCTCGCCCCTACCTGAGGAACCTGGAGAGACCGATTATTCATGTGGTTGGCAATGCCATTCTGCGTGATAGGAAATATATATATAAATATATATATATATATATATATATATATGTGTGTGTGTGTATATATATATATATATATATATACATATATATACATATATATATACATATATATATATATATATATATATACAGTATATATATATGTCCAGGCACTTCGTCTTTATTATATAGGGACAATTCTCGATATCCAAACTAAAAGAATACATTAAAGCTACAATTGAATACAGTTAACTGTTTATCATAAGGCCAGCTAGTCTCCTTCACCTGAATGAACTTGATTAACCAAAAAAAAAAAAAAAAAAAAAAAAAAAAAAAAAAAATCTAATGCGGAATATACCATATGCAGGTCGCTCATATATAGCATATAACATTATAACATATTTGTAATTAATATTTCTTACAACTATGTAAATGCATGATGTTTTGAATTTTTAATATGTGTATTATTTACGTTATTTATGTACGCGTACTCTTGAATTTTTCTTGATTGAGCTGAAGTGCCATTTGCAAATATAGTGGTTACGTTAACAGGTTGAATTAAAAAAAAATTTATTTTGTACAGTACGTGTTTCATACATGCTCATACACTGTAATACTATTGCTTTTTATTTTTTACCAATGCGGCAATTTTGGTGTAGGGAGATAAGTGGGAGGCAAGGTGAATGTAACTAAACTTTACTAAACAATCTCGAGTTTATATATTACTACTTGCGAGAAAGAAAGTCACAAAAATTCAAACAAAATTAAACACGAGCTATCAGGTTTATAAAGGTTGGTTTATTAACAGTGTAGAGAAGAGCGATACAAAATAAATAGATGAACGTTTAAAGGAATTAGCGTCTATACATTTTTCAGTTGATCTTTGCTTGCCATATTCCAACACTGAAGAAAAGTAAGTCTTTGAGAAGCGCAAAATTAATTATTGAATACCTCTTCGGCAATGACAGGTAATGAAGCAAGAATAAGAATAAAAAAAGTTAATGAAAATGAGACCCCCTTAGTATTTTATAAATAAGATTTCAACTGAACTAAATACCAGAGAAGATAAAATATTGTTACCGAAAGCTCTTATGAGACAATGTTCGAATCATGTTGGAATATATTTACCTACGCCAACGAAGTAGGGAGGAGGTTATGTTTCCGAACCTGTTTGTGAACAACTTCCTGGCCATAATTTTACTCTTAGAGTAGTGAAACTTTCAGGAATTAATTGTTATGATGAGACGTGAAAGTGATTCAATTCTGAAAGTCCTAGGTCAAAGGTCAAGATCAAGGTCAAGCAAAAGGTCGACCGCATTAACACTAACCTTAACCGAAAGTTCGCACAAGATTGTCACACAAACTTCAAATACACCTACGGTCTAAATTGATTATGGAAAAGATAAGCTGGTCACGAGAAATAAGCTACCGAAGAGGAGGTCTGCACTCTTGAAGTGCCTTTCTAGTTCGAAACATATTTGCAAAGAAAAGTAAAGTTGTGCCCCTTATTTTACTGAAATTTAAATTCATGTCAAATTTCTATGTGTAAGTAATCAAAGTAAATTCTGACGTATATCGAACCGATTTATAAGACAGAAGACTTTGATTTCAACAACCATTAAAGATGTTGATTGAAAATTAGGTGAAAATTGAATAAACTATTGTTTCAAATATATTTACTTAACATCTTTAATTTCATATTATTTTGATTCAAAGGTATTGAGAATGTTGGCCGTTTTCAGTGCAAATTAATACTAAATATTAGGAAATAAATTTATAAAAGACCTGCAATTTTATTTCTTTTCTTTGAGAGAGAGAGAGAGAGAGAGAGAGAGAGAGAGAGAGAGAGAGAGAGAGAGAGTTTATAAATATAAATTAAGGCCACATGACGGGGCGTCGGGGCCTGGCCAAGAAGGTAAAATAAAGGACGAGAGAGAGAGAGAGAGAGAGAGAGAGAGAGAGAGAGAGGTTTATTCTCTATCCATACTACCGCATCACAATTACTAAGGAGTTACATAACTTCGAGAGAGAGAGAGAGAGAGAGAGAGAGAGAGAGAGAGAGAGAGAGAGAGAGAGTTTAGAAGTTATGTAACTCCTTAGTAATTGTGATGCGATAGTATGGATAGAGAATAAACCTCTCTCTCTCTCTCTCTCTCTCTCTCTCTCTCTCTCTCTCTCTCTCTTGTATCCATTCGACAAAAAGTAGAATCCTTTTGAATGGTTTTTTATGTGGATATAATTCCTTCTAAGTATGTATGATGAAAGCTTTTTGATGTAATGTACTGTATATCCATCGTAATAAAAGTTAAAAATTAATTTATAATTTTTGTAAAAGAGGTTTAATTCTAAATATAGTTGGTAAGGATATTCTGATAAAGGGGAGTGATTTAAATTGATATAATAAACGTATTAAAATAATGTTAGAAATTTAATACTTTTTAAAAGAAAAGGAAGTTTTGTTTACAAAGCACAATGAAAATAAATACACAGAAAGCGTAAAAGAAGAAAACTATAGTAAAGAAGATAATATATTAAATGAAAATGACATTACTCTAGCAAGTAGGACAATGCCCTATAGACTGACCATATACATACGATCAGTGCCCAAGCACCTTCTCCGTCCATGCTATGACCAGGGAGGGCCAGAAAATGGCTGGTGATGAATCAGCAGGTAGCCCTATAGGCTCCCCCAAAACCCCGATATGATATGAATAATTATAATGTGAATAATGAATTCATTGAATGATGATATTCCAAATTTCCAACCGTAAGAAAAATCGAATATATCCGGAATAAATAAAATTCCATATTGTACTTCATTATAAATAAATAGTTATATTCAGAATGAAAAAATGTACTTCATTATAGTTATTTGCATATTGATTAAGTGACTTTGATTACATAATAAATAAATAACACTTCCATTCACTAATTAATGAATGAATATCTGATTGATTAAATACTGAAATAAGCAATTCTATTATTATTACTCTAGCTAAGCTACAACCCTATCTGAAAAAATAGGATGCTATAAGCCCAAGGGCTACAATAGTGAAAATAGTGAGGAAAGGAAATAAGGACGCACATACAATAAAGGTTCCTGAGTGTACCCTCTAGCAAGAGAACTCTCAACACTATGATGGACCTCAAACAGATTTAGAAATTCCATGAAAGATTCTATTCTAAATCTAAGATAGGAATTGCTCTGTACTTTCGAAAAGCTAATTTCGTCACGCTGTCTGGGAAAGACAATCAAAGTGTGATGCTGTACTCGGAGTACTTTGGGTTTTCTGATGTGAAATGAGGCTAAGTTTTCTTTAACATGTACTACTTCATATTTCACCCTTAAATTACGTTAACATGCGCAGAATATAATATATGCTATCCCTCCGTCATGAATAAGGGCATATCCGAGGCCTTTTGTCCTGCGGTGGACTAGAAACGATTGTACATATGTACACATATCTATATATATACAGTATATATATATATATATATATATATACTATATATATATATATAGATAGATAGATACATACATACATACATATATACGGTGTATATATATATATATATATATATGTATATATATACGGCGTATATATATATATATATATATATATAAGTATATATATATCATTACAAGTAAAATTGCTAGTAAACAATGGCAATACTGTTTCACAACGAGCCTAGCAAACATGGTATAAGACCTCTATGAAAGAAATTTGAAGAATGTATACAGTATTTTAGATCCAAATCTAATATATTCTTGTTACTGGTAAACTCTAGTAATAATAGTGTTATTCGTTGTATATATAAATAATACCAGTAATTAAAGAAAGTATTTTCTAGTTGGACATTGTCATATACTATGAATCACATATAACAACTAGAGGGGCACTCAGTAAAGCGCATACCTCCACCGCGGCAGCTTATCTCTCGACCTTTTACTCGATCGTGACCTTGACATTTAACCTTGACCTTCCAAAATCTTATCATTTCCAGATTTTTACATAGAAGTTAATCCCTGCAAGTTTCATTACTCTACGATTAAATTTGTGGTCAGGAAGCTCTTCACAGACAAACACACACACGCACACACAAAGAGGGGGTAAAACATAACCTCCTTCCGATTTCGTTGGCAGAGGTAATAAGGACGGATGAGGCTTGGTTGCGTTACTTTATTAAAAGAAGACTTTGCACTGAGAGAGAGAGAGAGAGAGAGAGAGAGAGAGAGAGAGAATTCAAATTAAGCTCGACATTCCTAGCAATATGCGTGTGTGAAAAGAGAGAGAGAGAGAGAGAGAGAGAGAGAGAGAGAGAGAGAGAGGATTTTTATATTGGGTAAAACCCAATTGCTCATGAAGTAGAGGAGAACTTTGAAATATGGCGCGGATTCACTTTAAAATATATCAACTTTATGACAACGAATATCTTTCACTTCCCGGTTTTTTTTTTTTTTTTTTTTTTTTGATAAAAGGGTAAAATCTTCCGAAAGACTTTCCCGAGCATAAGTAATGCCCAAGACACGTTCCCGGGAAGAATTTTCAATATAAAGTTTGTCGTTCGATGCAAAGTTGAAGAACTGCCAGGAAACGCTGAATAATCTTTCATACATTTTCGCGAACAGAAATCTCTACGTTGAAAAGGTTGCTCGACCAAGAGGCCAGCATCCCTATATCCTGAGATAAGTTCTATCAAATTGGTTTCGCCTGTTAAGGTTTAAAGGTCGCTCGTAGATATCTGAGGCAAGGGACAGGACACTGTTCTAGATACTGAACATATATACACAAGATCAGCGTCCACGCCCTCTCTCCACCCAATCTAGGATCAGGGAGGGTTATGCAATGGCTGCTGATGACTAAGTAGGTAGACTTATAAGCTCACCAAACCAACCATCCTTAGCTCACAAGGATGGTGAGGTTGCAGACTGCAAAAATAAACTATCGATCTTCAGCATGACTCGAACACCAGCCCGTCAAATCGCCAGGCAGGGATGTTTCCAATAGGCCATCACAACTCAAACAAGACAATGTCTTAGAGACCGAAAATAATAACATAACATCAGCAGCCAAGCCTCCTCTCCATCAACCTTGAACCAGGGAGGACCAGTGAATGGCTTCTAATGGCTATACAGGTAGACATATATGCTCCCCAAGCTCACATGGAGGGTGAGGTTGCAGACACTACTAGACACTATCGAACTTGAGCGGTTCTCGAACTCCGTTCAAAAGATTACGAGACGGCAACTGGGACGTTTCCAAAAGGCTCCCACAAGCCTCACTTGTTCATTAAAGCAAATACCCGTTTCAGCAATCAAATTCGATGTAAAATGTGAAAATTATTTTTTTTTTCTTATTACTCGACCTTTTGTCCTGCCTCCCCCCCCCCCCCCGGGCACAATACACAAAGAAAAAATCAAGAGCTTTTAAAAAATGCAGTTTTCAACATTACATATGCAAATTAAGAGCATTTAAATAAATTCCCCATTCAGTTAACCTTTCTTTATAGAAATCTTTCCGTTTTAATACGAAGCTGAAAAATGTATTTCTGGGACTCTTTACGCCCACTTTCATTTATCAGTTAGTGTGCGCGACCCGTCAAAATGATGGCTAAGTATTTAGATAGATATGCACGAACACACATAGATTCAACCCTTGCCACCTCCTCCCTATTTTTCTAGCTACAACACGGCAGTTGTGGTCTCCGAGTGTACCTCTCGGGGTACCCCATCTCACCAGGGCATGATTACATCCAATCCCTCAACCCGAGGGACAGGGAGAAAGTGAGTAGTTATACGTCTGACAATGCCGCTCAGCGTGACCTCAGAAATTTTATATATATATATATATATATATATATGTGTGTGTGTGTGTGTGTGTATATATTTATATATACATACATATATATATATACATACATACATATATATATATATATATATATATATTTATATGTATACATATATATATACAGTATATATATGTGTGTGAGTGTATATATTTATATATATATATATATATATATATTTAAGGGAGATTCTTTGACATTCCTCAAGTATTTACTCTGGGACTCTCTCGTTTTCGTCAAACCTAAAGCCAACAAGTCTTTAATAATTCAATATTTTCTCAACAATTGATGATAAAATCAGTTAATAAAATCTTTATTTACCTTGTCTTTCCATATTCGATTAAAATTTCTCTATTAGTAACAAAATCTGTCTACGGATCACAAGCCTAATTCGGATACAACCACTCGTAATAAAGAGAGAGAGAGAGAGAGAGAGAGAGAGAGAGAGAGAGAGAGAGATAGGCTTATTTATGATATTACGATTAATCTTTGAAATTTCAGAGGCGATGGAAGAATATCCTGAAGTATATGTGCAGCCTCCGTAGAGTTTATAAGCCTCAAATCTGTAAAATAAACCTAATGTCTTCAAAGAGAGGGCAAAGTTTAAGCAAATCCAAGGATAAAACCTTACAAAAACTTATTAGCGAAAAGATTGTAATTCATTGTAAATTTTAAAAACGAAAATAAATGGAATTCTTAATATGTATTGCAAATAAGAACCTCTCATGAACGTATCAAATACTGCATATACAATATCTTATCGATCATTGCCTCTGCCAAGGTTATAAAATCGAGTCGATTTATTTATTTATTTGTCTGTGTGTGCCTCAGTTGATAGGATTCAGTCAAAACTACTTGACGGATTTTGATGAAATTTTCATAGAAGATAAACATTAGGTCATGGACGACCCCATTAGATTCTGGAGATGATCCGGATTCTACGAGTAGATCTGGATTTTCATTTTTCATCATTTTAAAGATAATGTTAAAACAAACTAACGGATCTTTACGAATTTTTTTCCCGTTAACTTTTAGAAATGATCCGGTAACGGATCCGGATTCTAGATCCGGGTTTGCATTTTCCACAATTTTAAAGATTAAGCTAAGTCAAAACAAATTGACACATTGAATTTTCCCCCAAATACTAACATTGGATAGATATTGTGCACCGGAAGAAACCTTGAAATTTTGAAGGTGACAAGGATCTGTTAGCATATGAAAATTAGGAGGCGATGTCCGTAGACTTTAGTTAAATGTTGGCAATATTCATTGGCGGAGATCTTAAAACTCTGATTACTCATTTCAAATAAAACCAATCTCGTTCATTTCAACATAACCTTTCTCTCTCTCTCTCTCTCTCTCTCTCTCTCTCTCTCTCTCATGGTGATATTGGCTATATCTCACCCGGATCTTGGACCGGATTAAGTGGTAACAGATGGGCCTATTCCTAAACTTGAGTATCGCTCTGCTCCTCTAAGCTGGGAATCAAGTCTCAACAAGTATTTGTTAGTCGACCATTGCAAGTTATAGCTGTGGTAGTGAGATCGAGAGAAATAAAGAGGGAAGAAAAACTCAGATGCAACTTTCTGTATCTCTAACAAAATAACAACTGTTCGCCATCAAAATGAAAAGACCCTCAACGCAGAGTTGCCATTTCAGCGCCTTTCGCGGTAGATCTGGCGTAATTAGGGAGTATTTAGCGTGTTTTTTACTCTCTAGCACATTTTTGCTATTTTACGCTAGTACAAAATATGGTACTTTTCCCACTGGTACTATATAATATGATAAACTGATTGCCTTCCAGTCTCCCTTCCCAACTTGATATCATGGAAAAAAAATTCTGCTTTATCATTGTTATATCTTGAAAAGTGGTTTAGCGCTTTCCTGACTCTTTTTGAAAGTTCATATAGCGCCTCAACGATGTAATCATCATCTCACGGGGTGATTATTATTATTATTATTATTATTATTATTATTATTACTATTATTATTATTAACCTCATAATTATTATTATTATTATTATTATTATTATCATTATTATTATCATCATTATTATTATTATTACTATTATTATTACTACTTGTTAAGCTACAACCCTAGTTGACAAAGCAGGATGCTATAAGCCCAGGGAAAATAGCCCAGAGAGGAAAGGAAGCAAGTAAACCTAAAATATTTTAAGAACAGTTGCAACATTCAAATAAATATCTCTTATATAAACTATAAAATCTTTAACAAAACAAAAGGAAGAGAAGTTAGATAGAATAGTGTGCCCGAGTGTACCCTCAAGCAAGAAAACTCTAACCCAAGACAGTGGATGACCATGGTACAGAGGCTATGGAATTACCCAAGACTAAAGAACAATAGTTTGATTTTGGAGTGTCCTTCTCCTTCCCAGAAAGTGGAATGATTCGGAAGCAATAGGGAAAGGATTTTACATCTTTCTTATCAATATTTGACCTTGATTCATGAGACTAAAGTATATATTTAGTAAATGATTAAGGAGAAATTTTGTAGCAAACATCTTGAAATAAATAAGCTAACTTGGCGCGGTCGTGAAAAATTTTAAAAACTTCGACAACACTGACGACCGAAATTATAAGAATATTTTTTTAAGGTTTAAAAACTTCGTTTAGGGTGCGTTTATGTAGGAATAAACAATAAAAGTACAAAGTAAGGTTATCATAATAATGTTATTTTGATTTTTTCTATGGAAAAAAAAGCAAAAATTTATAGGAAATCTTTGGGAGCCCATAACTCAAAAACACATTTTCCTCGGTGATTTATTGTTCAATTTTCGAGAGAAAGATATCATTGAAAATAAGAATTAAAAAACCCATAATTTTGTGACAGAATTTTTATTTTCCTTTTTCTCTTATTTCTTGATTATTTTACATCTAGACAAAGAAAATTAAGAAAAAAATCATTAAAAAATTAGAAAATTGAAAATAAAAAATTGGTCACAGACAATTATTCAGATTATTTTGATGGTATGATTCTCAGTACAATAATTGGTGTCATATTAGTGGAAAAAAATGTACCTAAATTTTTTTTTTTGAGAAATCATGATTTTTTTTAATAAATCAAAAAGGTTTTGATCAAATGATTTCAAATTTTTATATAATGAAGGTATAATATATGTCTAAAACATATAGAAATGGTGTATTTTGAATAAGAAAAAAAAAAAGGTAGGACATAGCGGACGGCCCCCTTAAGAAATACTTAAAGCTTAATTTCCACTTTATGATTTAAAGTGCCCATATTTACCCACAAATTTCAGGTTGCAAAAATTATTAAGAGAACAATTAGGTAAATCCAAATATATATTCCTAAATTACACTATTCAATGTCGTACATTTTTTATTCATAATTCTTTAATAGCTTTCTGTAATAACAGAAAAAATTAAAGTAAAAAAATATTTCTATATGTAATAAAGGGAAACCATTTTCCAACTGTCAGTTCCTTTTCATCTGTTGTATAAACCTTTTGTTGCAGTACTTCGGTGTAAGAAACTTTACCTGACACAACAAACAGAAGCACAAACAAAGCTGTCCTTTAGTATAATTATTGAATTACTTTAATTTTAAGAATTTTGGTGCTAAAACCCTTATTTTAAACATATCCCATCTTATTTGTACACAAATTTTCATAACTAGCGGTGACAGATGTATTTAAGTCGCGTGCATAATTATTCATTATGTAATACCTCGATTACTAAAACCTGGAATTGAATAAATAAATATATAATTTTAATGTAAAAAAAAAAATTATCTGGACAAATTAAAATGTATTTTAAGACAAAAAGAAAAATCACAAAAAATAATTAGGAGTGTATCAGATGAACTTGGATGAAAATGTCAAAGTAAAAAAATGCGATATTATAAAGATACCATTACAATTAAAAGAAATGACATATATGAAAATGACCTAGTTGCAATTTATACTGAATTCCTAAGTCCTAAACTTCTAAATAAAAAAATGTATTCACATCCAACAATTTCTTCTAGGAAATTCAAATTCAAACCAAATTTTTTAGTCGTAAAATATGCTAAATAAAAAGAAAGTATTTACATCTGCCGAAAAAAAAATTCTTTCAAGAATAAAATATTACAACTGGTATAAAATCATTTTTCCAAAGACGCATAATGAAATATTATTCAGCGAAAACTTACATTTCATACAAAGTCGGTTCCTAAATTTCCATAAACAATTTCCAACGGAAATCTTAATGAAGACGGTTATTTGTTAAAAGTAAAAATAAGGGAAAATACTTCATATTTAGAATGAAAATTTGTGTTTTCGAGTCTTTATTTTCTATTTTATAATGGAGAGGAAAGTGCATAATGGAAGTCATCTTATTTTTAGAGAATATTAGGTTGCGGACATATTGCTTTTCAGAATATCAGAAGAGTTTCCTAAACATTAAAACAACTTTTCTTAAACTAAAGATAAAAGAACAAAGCCCTCAAAAATAAAAATTATAGCTTTCTAGATATCTATATGTCACTATCATGGCTTATAAAATCCTCACCAAATGCAGTTTTATTTTCTTTATGTTTTGGACTTCACAAATATGCGCAAACTGTTCAAATTCTATAATACTTTCAGCCTTTTATTTCTACTTTCCTAAAATAGAAAAATTATCACTAATTGCTATCTACTTTTTTTCCTAGTTTTGTCTTCACAAAAAAAAAAAAAAAGCAAAACTGCTCTACTTTTATAATACATTCAACCTTTTCTTTTTAATTTCCTATCAATTGGAAAATAATCATTGATATAGGTTTCTAGATATTCCAATATCTTGGCTTATATAATGTAATTAATCGCTGTCTTATTGTCTTCCTAGTCTTATTTAATTAAAATTCTTTACCTTCACTGCTTTATTTTCACTTTTTTATAACATAGAAAATAATTGATTAATTTTAATTTTCTTCCTAGTTTAGACTTCACACACACACACACACACACACACACACACACACACACACACACACACACACACACACACACACAAAAAAAAAAAAAACTTTTCAAATCCTATACCTGCAGTCTTCCTTTCACTTTCCTATAAATTTACTGGAGGTAGCTCCTATCTTAACATGAAAAACCCTGATGTACTTCAAGGATTACAGTCTCCACTTTTAAGATACTAAAAAGAAGCTTTCTAAACGTGTGCCTCTTGAAAAACATTCATTAGACTTTGGTGGACTCGAGATACAAATATATTTTGGGTTAATCAAAAGTCGAGATTGTTTTGTCAGGATGAAATGATTATTATATATTTTCCTAAATAAATTGTAGGTATTGTTACTAGTTGATAAAATAGAAAATGTGTAATGGTTTATAAGTTAATGCTGCTTAAAGCCCTAAATAGAATATATGTTTTTTCTTCGAAATAACGAGTTACTTATACCCTTTGTAAAATGGCAGTTCAAATATGGTGCCAAATGACACATATGCGTAATTTTTAGTCATATTTTAGTTAGGGTGTTGCTATTATAAGCTAACTTATTGGTTCTGAGTAAGATTTGAATAGTGCATATATATATATATATATATATATATGTGTGTGTGTGTGTATTACGTATGTATGTATATATGTATGTGTTTACTCTTAACTTCTTTTACACTTGCTAGACCAAGTCACTTACATTTTCCATAGCTTGTAGACAGAACAAGGTTTAAGGGCTTTGCCTTGCGCCACACCCTGAGAGACGCCGTTCAATGGACCTACATCTCGAGCTAAGGTACCTTCAATTTTGGCTAATTTATAGGAAAACCTTTACGACGTCAGATAACTCATGCCCATTCATACAGAGACTGGGTACAAGAGACAGTTCTAGACTGTTGCGGGAATGACGGACAGAATATACAACTATAGGTATGTATGTATGCGTAAAAATCAATGGGAAACGTGATGCTCAGATGCAAAAGAACCACAGGGAAAATCAAAATAGTGTGTGTATCCATATAAATATATATATACATATACATACATATATATATATATATATATATATATATATATATATATATATATATATATATATATATATATATATATATATTAGCCACGAAAGGAAAAATGAAAAAGACTTGATTGGAGGAGTTCACTAAAATAGAAAAAATTGCAACAGATCTTTGTTATCCTAAATATTTCCTAGAAAAATGTATGAATAAGGCTAAGAAAACATTTTATAGTGTCCAATTAGAGAGAAAGGAAACAATTAATAATATGCTTTGTTTGCCATTTCATGTTTGTTTTTTAGATGTTATACCCCTTTTGAAAAAACTAGACATTGCTGTAGTGTTTAAATATAATTGTACATTAAAAAACATGTTAATCAAGAATAGTTCTGGAAATGATAATAATGTAATATATAGCATTCCTTGTTCAGAGTGTAACCTATTTTATGTTGGCCAAACATCAAAAAGTATACCAGTCAGATTAAAACAACATCAGGTGGCCGTCTCCAGGGGTTCTCTTAATAATGCCTTGGCCTCCCACTGGTTAGGGTCAAGTCACAGAATTGGTTGGTCAAAGACGGAAA
>NC_090743.1:33289470-33306970 GCF_036898095.1 Palaemon carinicauda
CAAAGAGAGAGAGAGAGAGAGAGAGAGAGAGAGAGAGAGAGAGAGAGAGAGAGAGAGAGAGAGAGAGAGAGAGAGAGAGAATATATACCTTTTCCTTTCCTTACTTTTTTCCTTGAGCAAGCAACTCAGGACGGTCAAATTACATTGGATCCCTCGGCAAAAGTCTAAGACAAAGCCTTGGATTCACCACCACGTGTGCTTTCTCTAAATGAATGGAAAAAAAGGGAGTTCATTCATGAGAAAATTCTTTTCTACTCATTCGAGTAATTACGTTCATGTCAAAACATAAGTACGAAATCAAACCTGAATTCCCGATTCCCCTTTTCAAGGTAAGATACATTCTAGATATAGTGTATAATTTTCAGGCTTTTTAACACAGTAAAATTTGAAATTATAAAAATACTGAAATACCAAAAATGTTTAAAGTGATCCGATTGGCTTTGGCAAAGCATTGGATAAGGATTTCTTTTTTTTTTTTTTATTTACGGAGAATCACGAAGGTAAAAAAAAAAGAATTGATAAGTGAAAATTGTTGGATGAAAACAAGGGAATTTACTCATCTAAATCATGATCATTTGTCATCTGTTAAGAATAAAAGATGTTAAAAAAAATTCAACTGAATTACTGTAAAGCATTTAATAGGGATGATTTTTTTTTAATTTACGGAGAATAGCAAAAGTAAAGAAAAAAAATTGATAACTGAAAAAATGATGCAATGAAAATAAGTGAATTTACTTGTAATAATATCTTAATAATCTGTCATCTGTTAAGAAACACGTGTCTAGAAAAATTAAACAGAATGATTGTAATTACAATTATCTGAATTAAAATTATTTCAATGCACGCATCAAAAATTGTTTACACAGTAATCACTTTTACTCGATAGTTCTCTAACGTTATCTACTTTTATCTCTGTGGTTGAGTTGCCAAGTCAATGGAACATCAGTTTCTTGGGCGGAGGTTCGATTCCCCGCCGACCAGAATCTATTATCTTTGAGTTGATTCCACCTTGGGTCTCTAATCCCTAGGTATAGAGAGAATCTAGATATTAGGAGGAGTATATATTATATTTCTCCTAATATCCAAATCAAATTGGCCTCTTACCAATATTACTATAATTTTATTTGTTACTATTACGAAACATGACCTAATTTAAGTATCTTAAACACCGTTTATCTTCAAATTCAAAATATAAAAACAGATAAATAATGTCCAATTCTAAAAGTAATTAATATTGAACTGATATAGGAAATAACAGGATAGTCCCTTTTGATAAAAAAAAAAATGACATGATGGCCCCTTTGGAAATAGAAAATAACAGGATGGTCCTTTTGGATATAGAAAATTACAGGATAATCCCTTTGGCTATAAAAATGACAGGATGGTCCCTTTGGATATAGAAAATTACCGGATGGTCCCTTTGGATATAAGAAATGACAGGATGGTCCATTTGGATATAAAAAATGACAGGATGGTCTCTTTGGATATAGAAAATTACAGGATGGTCCCTTTTGATATAGAAAATAACAGGATCGTCCCTTTGGAAATAAAAAATGACAGGATGGTTCCTTTGGATATAGAAAATTACAGGATTGTCCCTTTTGATATAGAAAATTACCGGATGGTCCCATTGGATATAGAAAATTACAGGATGGCCCCTTTGGATATAAAAAGTGACAGGATGGTCCATTTGAACATAGAAAATTACAGGATGGTCCCTTTGCATATAAATAATGACAGGATGGTCCCTTTGGATATAGAAAATGACAGGATGGTCCCTTTGGATATAGAAAATGACAGGATGGTCCCTTCAGATATAAAAAATGACAGGATGGTCCCTCCGGATATAAAAAAATGACAGGATGGTCTCTTTGGAAATAAAAAATTACAGGATGGCCCCTTTGGATATAAAAAGTGACAGGATGGTCCATTTGAACATAGAAAATTACAGGATGGTCCCTTTGCATATAAATAATGACAGGATGGTCCCTTTGGATATAGAAAATGACAGGATGGTCCCTTTGGATATAGAAAATGACAGGATGGTCCCTTCAGATATAAAAAATGACAGGATGGTCCCTCCGGATATAAAAAATGACAGGATGGTCTCTTTGGAAATAAAAAATGACAGGATGGTCCCTTCGGATATAGAAAATGACAGGTTGATCCCTTGGGATATAGAAAATGACAGGTTGGTCCCTTTGGATATAGAAAATAACTGGATGGTCCCTTGGGATATAGAAAATGACAGGTTGATCCCTTGGGATATAGAAAATGACAGGTTGGTCCCTTTGGATATAGAAAATGACAGGATGGTCCCCTTGGATATAAAAAAATGACAGGACGGTCCCTTTGGGTATAGAAAATGACAGGATGGTCCCTTTGGGTATAGAAAATGACAGGATGGTCCTTTTGGATATAGAAAATGAGAGGATGGTCCCTTTGGATATAGAAAATAACAGGATGGTGCCATTAGATATAAAAATGACAGGATGGTCCCTTTGGGTATAGAAAATGACAGGGTGGTCCCTTTGGATATAGAAAATACCAGGATGGTCCCTTTGGATATAAAAAAAGACAGGATGGTCCCTTTGGATATAGAAAATAACAGGATGGTCCCTTTGGATATAAAAAAAGACAGGATGGTCCCTTCGGATATAAAAAAATTACAGGATGATCCCTTTGGATATAGAAAATGAAAGGATGGTCCCTTTTGATAGACAAAATGACAGGATGGTCCCTTTGAACATAGAAAATAAAAGGATGGTCCCTTTGGATATAGAAAATAACGGGATGGTCCCTTTGGATATAGAAAATACAGGATGGTCCCTTTGGATATAGAAAATGAGAGGTTGGTCCCTTTCAATAGACAAAATGACAACATGGTCCCTTTGGATATAGAAAATGATAGGATGGTCCATTTGGATATAGAAAATTACAGGATGGTCACTTTGGATATAGAAAATTAGAGGATGGTCCCTTTGGATATAGAAAATGAGAGGTTGGTCCCTTACGATAGACAAAATAACAGGATGGTCCCTTTGGATATAGAAAATTACAGAATGGTCCCTTTGGATATAGGAAATAACAGGATGGTCCCTTTGGATATAGAAAATGACAGGATGGTCCCTTTGGATATGGAAAATAACAGGATGGTCCCTTTGGATATAGAAAATGACTGGATGGTCCCTTTGGATATAAAAAATAACAGGATGGTCCCTTTGGATATAGAAAATGACAGGATGGTCCCTTTGGTTATAGAAAATAACAGGTTGGTCCCTTAGGATATAAAAAATGACAGGATGGTCCCTTTGAATATAAAAAATTACAGGATGGTCCCTTTGGATATAGAAAATGACAGGATAGTCCCTTTGGATATAAAAAATTACAGGATGGTTCCTTTGGATATAGAAAATGACAGGATGGTCCATTTGGATATTGAAATTTACAGTATGGTCCCTTTGGATATAAAAAATGACAGGATGGTCCATTTCGATACAGAAAATGACAGGGTGGTCCCTTTGGATATAGAAAATTACAGGATGGTCCCTTTGGCTAAAAAAAATGACAGGATGGTCCCTTTGGATATAAAAAATAACAGGATGGTCCCTTTGGATATAGAAAATAACGGGATGGTCCCTTTGGATATAGAAAATACAGGATGGTCCCTTTCGATATAGAAAATGAGATGTTGGTCCCTTTCAATAGACAAAATGACAAGATGGTCCCTTTGGATATAGAAAATGATAGGATGGTCCATTTGGATATAGAAAATTACAGGATGGTGACTTTGGATATAGAAAATTAGAGGATGGTCCCTTTGGATATAGAAAATGAGAGGTTGGTCCCTTACGAGTGACAAAATAACAGGATGGTCCCTTTGGATATAGAAAATTACAGGATGGTCCCTTTGGATATAGGAAATAACAGGATGGTCCCTTTGGATATAGAAAATGACAGGATGGTCCCTTTGGATATAGGAAATAACAGGATGGTCCCTTTGGATATAGAAAATGACAGGATGGTCCCTTTGGATATAGAAAATAACAGGATGGTCCCTTTGGATATAAAAAATAACAGGATGGTCCCTTTGGATATAGAAAATGACAGGATGGTCCCTTTGGATATAGGAAATAACAGGATGGTCCCTTTGGATATAAAAAATAACAGGATGGTCCCTTTGGATATAGAAAAGGACAGGATGGTCCCTTTGGTTATAGAAAATAAAAGGTTGGTCCCTTTGGATATAAAAAAAATGACAGGATGGTCCCTTAGGATATAAGAAATGACAGGATGGTCCCTTTGGATATAAAAAATTACAGGATGGTCCCTTTGGATATAGAAAATGACAGGATGGTCCCTTTGGATATAGAAAATAACAGGATGGTCCCTTTGGATATAAAAAATAACAGGATGGTCCCTTTGGATATAGAAAATTACAGGATGGTCCCTTTGGATATAGAAAATAACAGGATGGTCCCTTTGGATATAGAAAATGACAGGATGGTCCCTTTGGATATAGAAAATAACAGGATGGTCCCTTTGGATATAAAAAATAACAGGATGGTCCCTTTGGATATAGAAAAGGACAGGATGGTCCCTTTGGTTATAGAAAATAAAAGGTTGGTCCCTTTGGATATAAAAAAAAATGACAGGATGGTCCCTTAGGATATAAGAAATGACAGGATGGTCCCTTTGGATATAAAAAATTACAGGATGGTCCCTTTGGATATAGAAAATGACAGGATAGTCCCTTTGGATATAAAAAATGACAGGATGGTTCCTTTGGATATAGAAAATGACAGGATGGTCAATTTGGATATTGAAATTTACAGGATGGTCCCTTTGGATATAAAAAATGACAGGATGGTCCATTTCGATATAGAAAATGACAGGGTGGTCCCTTTGGATGTAGAAAATTACAGGATGGTCCCTTCAGATATAAAAAAATGACAGGATGGTCCCTTTGGATATAAAAAATAACAGGATGGTCCCTTTGGATATAGAAAATTACAGGAAGGTCCCTTCGGATATGAAAAATGACAGGATTGTCCCTTTTGATATAGAAAATGACAGGTTGGTACCTTTGGATATAGAAAATGACCGGATGGTCCCTTTGGATATAGAAAATAACAGGATGGTCCCTTTGGATATAGAAAATAACAGGGCGGTCCCTTTCTATATAGAAAATTAGAGGATGGTCCCTTTGGATATAGAAAATTACAGGATGGTCCCTTTGGATATAGAAAATAACAGGATGGTCCCTTTGGATATAGAAAATAACAGGATGGTTCCTTTGGATATAGAAAATAACAGGATGGTCCTTTTGGATATAGAAAATCACAGGATGGTCCCTTTGGATATAGAAAATAACAGGATGGTCCCTTTGGATATAGAAAATTACAGGATGGTTCCTTTGGATATAGAAAAGTACAGGATGGTCCCTTTGAATATAGAAAATGACAGGATGGTCCCTTTGGATACAGAAAATTACAGGAAGGTCCTTTTTGATGTAGAAAATGACAGGATGGTCCCTTTGGATATAGAAAATAACAGGATGGTCCCTTTGGATATAGAAATGACAGGATGGTCCCTTTGGATATAAAAAAAATGACATGATGGTACATTTCGATATAGAAAATTACAGGATGGTCCCTTTGGATATAGAAAATAACTGGATGGTCCCTTTGGATATAGAAAAAGACAGGATGGTCCCTTTGGATATAGAAAATAAGAAGATGGTCCTGTTGGATATAGAAAATGACAGGATGGTCCCTTTGTATATAGAAATTGACAGGATGGTCCCTTTGAATATAGAAAATGACAGGATGGTCCCTTTGAATATAGAAAATGACAGGATGGTCCCTTTGAATATAGAAAATGACAGGATGGTCCCTTTGAATATAGAAAATGACAGGATGATGCCTTTGGATATATAAAATGACAGGATGGTCCCTTTGGATATAGAAAATGACAGGATGTCCCTTTGGGGTTGTTTTACCATTTGATAGGTTTGATTTTTTTCGTATCAATTGATTAAAGGGATATTATTATTATCATCATTATTATTATTATTATTATTATTAGCTAAGCTACAACACTAGTTAGAAAAGCAGGATGCTATATCCCCAAGGGCTCCAACAGGGAAAAAAGCCCAGTAAGGAGAGGAACTAAGGAAATAAATAAACTATATGAAAAGCAATAAAACTAAAAGGAAAAAAGCTAGTTATGCCTACCTCGTCTCTTGCCTTCTTTTATTTCATTCACTCTCCTTCTCGTGGGCTGTCCCACCATCCATATCCTCTCGCTCTATTTTCCATTTTATAGTATATCATTTTTTCTTTCTATCTTTTGCCCTCCTCTTTCCTTTCTCCTTAAACTTCTTGGAGGTCTCTCTCTCTCTCTCTCTCTCTCTCTCTCTCTCTCTCTCTCTCTCTCTCTCTCTCTCTCTTCATTAAATACCATTTATATTTTCTAACTTTCACTTTCTTATCTCTCTTAACTTCCTAGAAGGCCTCTCTCTCTCTCTCTCTCTCTCTCTCTCTCTCTCTCTCTCTCTCTCTCTCTCTCTCTCCTCTCTCTCTCTCTCCTTTTCCCTGGAGGCAAAATCCTGAAAAAGAAATCCTTCAGACAAACGTTCATATGCACTCCTCAAAGGAAGGGTACAATTCTTCTTTTTCCTTACTTTCAGTCTATCCTCTTTATAAGGTAAGGGCAGATTGCACAGCATTTCTGAACACGAAACTCAGAATAAAAATTTCGAAACGTCATCCTAATGCTTTGAATAAAAGATGACTTGGTTGCCAAGAATAGATGATACTTTGAACTTCAAGTTGCTTTGAAAAGGTTTTCTATGTCAAAAATGCATTTGGGGTCTTTTTTCATATCAAAGATTTCTCATCTAGTTCTCTCTCTCTCTCTCTCTCTCTCTCTCTCTCTCTCTCTCTCTCTCTCTCTCTCTCTCTCTCTCTCTCTCTCTCTCTCTCTCACCATTAAATAACATTTACATCTTTATATTTTCTAACTTTCACTTTCCTTTCTCTCTCAACTTCCTGGAGCTCTCTCTCTCTCTTTCTCTCTCTCTCTCTCTCTCTCTCTCTCTCTCTCTCTCTCTCTCTCTCTTTCTCTCTCAACAACAAAAACTTAGGCATTTATGTCCTCATACAATTCTAAATAATTTGGCAATTTTCTGCACTGGAATTAATACACAACAGGTGATTAAAATTGAGATTGTGAACTGGAATTAAAACACATAAGGTGTTTGAAATTGTAATTGTAAACTGGAATTAAAACACAAAAGGTGATTAAAATTGAGATTGCGAACTGGAATTAAAACACAAAAGGTGATTTAAATGTGACATTAGTTTCTAAGCACACATTCATGCACAGCTGAAGATGCTCAATGAAGAAGTATTGAATTAAAAGCCCAAGATAGAGACGACTGGTGAAATCTAACCGAGGCCATTTGCGTCAATAGGTGTAGATGATGATGAAGGTGACAGCTGAAGATTCCTTGCTGTAGTAAATCTCCGGTAACAACAGGTTGTTCTCGACGAATTATATGAATTCTTTCATGAATTTAACGGATATGACAAATGATGTTCTCACACAAAGGTTTTAAAGGCAGCTCACGAATGACAAGGGCAAAGGACACTTACATTGCCCTGTCGAGCAGGACAATGCCCTACAGACTGACCATATACACATATGATCAGCACCCAAGGCCCCTCTCCACCCACGCTAGGACCAAAGAGAGACAAGCAATGACTGCTGATAACTCAGAAGATAGACCCATGAGCTCCCACAAAGTCCCCATCCTTAGCTCACAGGGATGGTGAGGTTGCAGCGACCAAAGAAACTAACGAGTTTGAGCGGGACTCGAACCCCAGTCTAGCAATCACCAGTCAGGGACGTTTCCACATATTCGAGCTACTTTCATCGCGTATTTGTATCTTCCTTCATCAGCTTTTGTAAAGGCTCCGTAACAAGTCTTAAAATCTTCGGTGCTTAGTAAAAGTTTTATAATGAAGGGATGGAAAGTATTTTTCTCGGTCTAAGCAATTAAGAACAAAGAAAATATATATTTCTATAAGGTAGATTTTGGCCTTCATAAAGATGCTACGACTTTTTTGTTCTCTAGAATGTTTCCTTAAAGAGGTAGTGATATAAGTTCTAACATTTCTGTTATCCAGAATGTTTTCTTAACAAGTCATTAGAAGCCAAAATAACCTCTTAGATGTTCTTTTTCGAATACGAAGTAAAGAAGTCAGACGTCGTTATGAATGTTTTATTGTGACCACTTGTGATGATGATAATGATATCAATTTTAAATTTGGAACAGAATTCAAGAGACTGATACTAGTGATATGATATGGTAAATCCGGTCCGAGAGAGAGAGAGAGAGAGAGAGAGAGAGAGAGAGAGAGAGGAGAGAGAGAGAGAGAGAGAGAGAGAGAGAGAGAGAGAGTATTACAAGGAGTTGCAAGGATTTTGGATCTGTCAAAGACTTTTCAGTCCAACCGCGGAGACTCCACTTGGTCTTTGGTAACGCGATTTACTTTAAGCATTTAGAGTTCTTATGATCTTGTCTAACTTATTCTTCGAACTTGTTTACCGCGTTACTGTTTACTACATATGCTGGAAGTCTATTCCAAGTATTTGCTATTTTGTATATAAAGAAATTGCCACATTGAGTTGTGTTGTATCTTTTCAATTCCAGGTTGTATTCGTTACCTCTGGACTGATTTGTGCTAAGCGTGAGAAGATTGTTGAATCCTCTATTAACTGTCCCCTTAGTCGTCGAATTTGTAGATCAAATAAATTCCAACGTTCCATCCTTCGTCTATATCTAAATTGCCTTAGTGTTGGAACTAGTTTGGTGGCCCTAACTTGAACTGCTTCCAGTCTATCTATATCCTGAATACTTGGAGCCCAGAATTGGACCCCGTATTCTAGATGGGGTCTTATTAGTGATGTGGACAGCTGTAGTAGTGTCTTTGGTTCTGTATTTGTCTTATTATGTAACCTATTAATTTTTGTGCTTTCTTTTCAGTTCTTATGCTCTGTTTGGTGAACTTCAAATCCTTGCTGATAATAATACCGAGATCTTCCTCCTGGTCCATTCTTTCTATTCCATTACCTAGCAGTGAGTAATCTGATTGTGGGTTACTATAAGCTATATGCATAACTTTGCCTTTTCCACAGTTGAAAGGCATTTGACATTTTCAGACCATTCGCTCAACTCAATTAGATCCTCTCTAAGTGCTTCTACGTCTTCTGAGTTCGCAGTATTTAAGCCTAGTTTAGTATCGTCGGCAAATTTGGCTATTTTACTAAATCTATGTCGTTAATGTAGATCAGAAGTAGCAAAGGGTCAAAGACGGATCCTTGAGGTACTCCGCTTGTAACAGGTGCCCAATCTGCAGCTAAGAGAGAGAGAGAGAGAGAGAGAGAGAGAGAGAGAGAGAGAGAGAGAGAGAGAGAGAGAGAGAGAGAGAGAGAGAGAGAGAGACGAATTAAAAGCCTCAAAATTGGGAAAAAGCCGAGAATAAGAATTGTAAGAAAACTACCCATAAAATAAGGCTCTTCTATGGAAAATTTATATCCAGAAAAAAAACTTAATTTAGTGATATCAAGAATTTAACCATTGTCTAGACTCTAGAATTCGACCATATCCATTTTCGCCGCAATTTCAAATTTATCTTCCTTAATGGAACGACTCCATTACATGTAATTTACGACTCAAGACCTTTGACTTTAATGCTTCTGGCAAGAAGAGTTTTTTGTAATAAATATTAGGAATTCTGTATAACATTTTTGTAGGACGTGTGAGTATGCAAGCTGGGCTTAAGACAGACAGAGAGAGAGAGAGAGAGAGAGAGAGAGAGAGAGAGAGAGAGAGAGAGATCTGATAAGATATTCCATCTCAGTGTTAAGATTATCTCCTGGAGGGTTTGGCATAAAAAATATTTATATATGACAGCTTACAACCGCTAACACTTTTTATCTCTTCTCCTTTCTTGCCACCTCTAATAGAAACCCACGACAGTTAAGTGGCAATCTGTAGTTAATCTCGTCGCATGCTTTTCATGTCTTTTAGCTTGTCAATTTTACATTGCTATTTATATTGTCTTTTCTTTATTATTAATTTTTCAGTAATTGTCTGCTCTTCCTGCTGGCTTGTGTTATTATTATTATTATTATTATTATTATTATTATTATTATTATTATTATTATTATTATTATTATTATTATTATTCATTTTTTTTATCATCATCATCATCATCATCATCATCATTATAATTATTATTATTATTATTATTGTTATCATTATTATTATTATTATTAATAGCTATACGCCTAAGCACATGGGCTCCAGCAGGAAAAATAGCCTAGTGAGGAAAGGAAATAAATAAACTACAACAGAAGTTATCAACAATTCATATATTAACTATAAAAACTGCAAAATAATAATAATGATAATAATAATAATAATAATGATAATAATAATGATAATAATAATAATAAATAATAAAAACAATAATAACAATAATAATAATAAAGAAACCTGTCTACATCATTGTCCTCACCTATGAGAGAGAGAGAGAGAGAGAGAGAGAGAGAGAGAGAGAGAGAGAGAGAGAGAAATCTAAAAATTTACCCTCGCCTTATCCTTATCTTTTATTCTATTTCCATCTTTACAACCCGTGAAATAAAATAGAATTAAAAGAAAAGAGATGTGATTATGGAAGAAAAAATGGGAAACTCCAGGATCAGGAGAGAAGAATATGTAAAGCAAGGCGTTAAGGCGCTTTGTCGAAGGCCTGTTTTATTCATTGCCTACGAAGCCGATTCCTGCATTTCCATATTTAGATCTTCAAATACAATCTACCCTAGTCCTTTTTTATTGCAAGAGATTTAGACTTTTTACTTCTATGTAACTATTATTTGAATTCTATATTCCATTCACTTTTATTTCAAGTACAATATATCCTTGTTTTGTTTTTTTAAGAGATTAAGAATTTCCCTAATGTCTATTTGAATTCTATTTTTCATTTACTTTTATTTCAAGTACAATATATCCTTGTTTTGTTTTTTTAAGAGATTAAGAATTTTTCTATATGTCTATTATATGAATTCTATATTCCATTCACTTTTATTTCAAGTACAATATATCCTTGTTTTGTTTTTTTAAGAGATTAAGAATTTTTCTATATGTCTATTATTTGAATTCTATTTTTCATTCACTTTTATTTCAAGTACAATATATCCTTGTTTTGTTTTGTTAAGAGATTAAGAATTTTTCTATGTGTCTATTATATGAATTCTATATTCCATTCACTTTTTTTTCAAATACAATATATCCTTGTTTTGTTTTTTTAAGAGATTAAGAATTTTTCTATATGTCTATTATTTGAATTCTATTTTTCATTCACTTTTATTTCAAGTACAATATATCCTTGTTTTGTTTTGTTAAGAGATTAAGAATTTTTCTATGTGTCTATTATATGAATTCTATATTCCATTCACTTTTTTTTCAAATACAATATATCCTTGTTTTGTTTTTTAAGATATTAAGAATTTTTCTATATGTCTATTATTTGAATTCTATTTTTCATTCACTTTTATTTCAAGTACAATATATCCTTGTTTTGTTTTTTAAGATATTAAGAATTTTTCTATATGTCTATTATTTGAATTCTATTTTTCATTCACTTTTATTTCATATGCAATCTATCCTAGGTTTTTTTCTATTTTAAGAGATTAAGACTTTCAACTTATATGTAACTATTATTTGAATTCTGTTCCATTCACTTTTATTTCAAATACAATATATCCTTGTTTTTTTTCAAGAGATTAAGACTTTTTACCTTTATGTAACTATTATTTGAAGTCTATATTCCATTCACTTTTATTTCAAGTACAATATATCCTTGTTTTTTTTTCAAGAGATTAAAATTTTTTTTTCTCTATGTCTATTATTTTAATTCTACATTTCATTCACTTTTATTTCATATGCAATACATTCTCGTTTTTTAAAGAGATTAAGACTTTTTACCTCTATGTAACTATTATTTGAACTTTATATTCCATTCACTTTTATTTCAAATACAATTTAACCTTGTTTGTTTTTTCAAGAGATTAAGAGTTTCTCCTCTATATGTCTATTATTTTAATTCTATATTCCATACACTTTTATTTCTAATACAATATATCCTTGTTTTTTTATGAGATTAAGACTTTTCTCTATATGTCTATTATTTGAATTCTATATTCCCTTCACTTTTATTTCAAATACAATATATCTTTTTTTTTAAGATATTAAGACTTTTTAGCTTTATGTAACTATTATTCGAATTCTATATTCCATTCACTTTTATTTCATATACAATATATCCTTGTTTGTTTTTTTTCAAGAAATTAAGACTTATTTTTCTCTATATGTTTATTATTTTAATTCTATAATTCATTCACTTTTATTTCATATGCAATCTATCCTCTTTTTTTTCTAATTCAGGAGATTAAGCCTTTTTTTTCTTCTATGTAACTATTATTTGAATTCTATTTTTCATTCCCTTTTATTTCAAATTCAATCTACCATAGTTTTTCTTTCAATTCAAAAGATTCAGACTTTTTTCTCTATATGTCTATTATTTCAATTTAATTAAGAATTCATTTCTTAGCAAGAGTATGACTTTTTTCTATAAAAATATAATTTCGATTCTCGTTTTCATCAATCTAAAGTTTTAAGTGTTTAAGACTTTTTTTTTCTGTGTATGACAATTACTTCAATTTTATAAGACTTTTTTTTTTTGTCTCTATTCAAATATTTCAATTTCATTATTTATTCATTTTTATTTCGAGAGTTTGGGAATTTTTCTTTGTATTCAAATGTAATTTTGATTCTCAATTTTATTAATCTCCAGCTTGAGACTGAAATTTATAATTTGAACTTCTTTTCTAATTTCTCCACTGTAAAAACAGAGATTAACGGGAATTGTTAGAGCTTCTCCAATATTATCATTATCATTATCATTATTATTATTATTAGCTAAGGTACATCCCTAGTTGGAAAAGAAAAATGTTCTAAGCCCAAGGGCTCCAACAGGAAAAAATAGCCCATTGAGGAAAGGAAATAAGGAAATAAATAAGCGATATAAGAAGTAACGAACAATTAAAATAAAATATTCTAAAAACATTACCACCATTAAAACAAATATTTCATATATAAACTATCAAAAGGCTTTTGATTTTATGAAAACGAATATAAAATTCTTACCGTCCGCTTTTTCTCCCATTTATACGATGGAAAATTAATACGTTTGATTAGATACAGAAATATTCTAACGATATCAAATGGACAGAGTTTTACCAGCTATAATTTTTAAGGGAAATTAAAGACTTCATATACCACTCACGAAATAGGTAAATGAAAGTAGAATATCATCATCATCATTATTAAGCTACAACCTGAGTTGGAAAAACAGTAAGCTATAAACCACAGGGAAAATAGCCCAGTTGAGGAAAGGCAATATTATTATTATTATTATTATTATTATTATTATTATTACTTGTTAAGCTACAACCCTAGTTAGAAAAGCAAGATGCTATGAGCCCAAGGGGCTACAACATGGAAAATAGCCCAGTGAGGAAAGGAAACAAGGAAAAATTAAATCTTTTAAGAACAGTAACAACATTGAAATAAATATTTCCTATATAAACTATGAAAACTTTAACAAAACAATAGGAAGAGAAACAAGACAGAACAATATATATGAAGTAATGATTTAAAATATATAATAGCTTAAGATCAGTAACAACGTTAAAAGAGGTTTGTTATAGACAAAATACGAAGAGAAACATATCAGCCTGTTCAACATAAAAACATTCGCTGCAAGTTTGAACTTCTGAAGTTTCAGCGATTTCCAATCTATTCGTTTTTAAAGGTCGCTCATGAATGGCAGAGGCAAGGGACAGTGACATTGCCCTAGCAAGCAGGACAATGCCTTAGAGACTGACCATATATTATATGATCAGCGCCCAAGCTAGGACCAGGGAGGGCCAGGCGATGGCTGTTGATGACTCAACAGATAGACCTATAGGCTCCCCCAAACACACCAACCTTAGCTCACAAGGAGGGTAATGTTGCAGACTCTAACGGCACTAACGAGTCTGAGTGGGACTCGAACCCCCGTCTGGCAAACACCAGACAGAGACGCTACCAATTCGGACACAATTGTCTCCTCGTAACCAAATAGCACTGTTGTCAGCCCTCAAGTCTTATCGGAACTGGTCTGGCATAACGGTAAGATGCATAATTCAAAAAATTTCTTTACACGTTAAGAGAGTATGTCTATTTGCACAACAACAACTGCAGCCATTTCTAATCCACTGCAGGACAAAAGTCTCAAACATGTCCTTAGTCATGAATGGGGTTTAGCCATTTTCATCACCACGCTAGCCACTGCGCATTGATGATTGGCCTACTTGAAATTGTAGTTTAAAAGCAGTAAAAATTATGAAGGATGAAATAACATCATACTTTGGAAGTTGATTGAAATATCTTAGAAGAGACCTTTAAGCTATCGTAAGCAGCTCTTCTAGGAGGACGCTCCAAAATCAAACTATTATTCTCTAGTCTTGGGTAGTGCAATAACCTCTGTACAATGGCCTTCCACTGTCTTAGAGATTAGAGTTCTCTTGATTGGGGTTACACTCAGGCACACTATTTTTATTTCTCTTCCACTTGTTTTGTTAAAGTTTTTTATAGGTTACATAGGAAATATTTATTTTAACGTTGTTACTGTTCTTAAAATATTTCGTTTCTTCTTGTTTCCTTTCTTAGTTGGGCTATTTTCCCTATTGGAGCCCCTGGGGTTATACCATCCTGCCTTTCCAACTAGGGTTGTAGCTTACCAAGTAATAATAATAATAATAATAATAATAATAATAATAATAATAATAATAACAGCTGGTTAGGTTATCTGACAATTTTTAGAAAATGCAATGACAGGAACTTATGAACAAATATGTAAGGAAAATACTTACACACTGTGCAGAGAAATATTACATCAAAGAAAGAATGAAAAAAAAAAAAACACTCCTTCTAGCTATAAATATTGTTAGGCCTATAAATTCTTTTCCAGGTAATATGGTAATACTTTGCATATGTTAAGCCAAGGTACTGAAATGAAGACATCAGGCGTAATTATTTATAAAAAAAAAAAGGGGGGGGGACAAAACATACAAAGTATAAAAACCTCAAAGCTAATTAAACAAACACACTAAATTAGACTGAATAAGAGTCCACACGAAAACCTTCAAAAGTGATACCCAAAAAAAATGTAAACTGAAGTGAAATGACGTATCGAAAGTCAGCTGAGCGAAGGAGAAAAAGCAAAAGTGCTTAAAACATGCTTTGGATTGCAATGGCTTGCTAGTCTCATTACGAGCCACTGACGATTGTCCTATTATTATTATTATTATTATCATTATTACTTGCTAAGCTACAACCCTAGCTGGAAAAGCCAGATGCTATGAGCCCAGAGGCCATAACAGAGAAAATAGCCCAGTGAAGAAAAGAAACAAGGAAAAATAAAATATTCTAAGAACAGTAACATTAAAACAAATATTTCCTATACAAACTAAAAAACTAACAAAACAAGAGGAAGAGAAATTAGATAGAATAGTATGTCAGAATGTACCCTCAAACAAGAAAACTCTAACCCAAGACTGTGGAAGACCATGGTACAGAGGCTATAGCATTATCCAAGACTAGAGAACAATGGTTTGATTTTAGAGTGTCCTACAAGAGATGCTTACCATAGCTAAAAAGTCTCTCCTACCCTTACCAAGAGGAAAGTAGCCACTGATCAATTACAGTGCAGTAGTTAACCCCTTGGGTGAAGAAGAATTGTTTGGTAATCTCAGAGTTGTTAGGTGTATGAGGACAGAGGAGAATATGTAAAGAATAGGCCAGACTATTCGGTGTGTGTGTGTGTAGGAAAAAGGAAAATGAACCGTAACCAGAGAGAAGAATCGAATGTAGTAGTCTGACCAGTCAAAGGACCCCATAACTCTCCACTTATAGTATTTCAGGCTGGTAGCATCTCACAATCAAAATAGAACTATGAATTCTCAGAAAGAAAAACAAAAGCAAAAGAGAAACCAGATATTATTCTTTACAGCTATTGACGAAATATACAGGTACATTAGTTTCTTCAAATTATATTTTCTATAAACAGTCGCAAAGCTAAAAGCTGTAAGCACAAACACAGAGAAGAGCGAATAAACTAACAGAGGAAAAGTACAGGCAGAGGACAACCAGTTGTCACAAGCAAAGTGAGAAACAACAGCCCATAAATTCCAAAAAGGGGAAAGTGCAAGAAAGAAACCTTTAACAAATGACAAATGCAAAGCTACAACCGGAGAACCGTCAGCAAATCCACAAAGGGCAAAGTAAAGGGACATCCAACAATGTAGTCCGTAAACTTAACCGGGAGAAGTCAACTGAACTAAGCGAGCGAACTGTAATCTGAGATTTGCCCTTTGACATTAAAGACTGAATGTCATGACCTCCTGCTATAAACTCGTACAGGAAAATCACAGTAATTCCACTGAAATAGACGTAATCCCGCTATAGATCGTGATTTTCTATAGCTGGAGGAAAGAGGGATATTCCATAAGCTATAAGCCATCATCTAACACCATTTCGACAAATGTAACATCTTTGAAATGTATAGAATTCACGCAAACGCCAATAATGATGATAATATTAGAGATGGTGATGATGTTATGACAGTGAAGGCTTTAATGATACTGATGATGTTACTTTTATAGAGGTGTTGTCCAATATTTTCGTTGTTGGAGCCCCATAATAATAATAATAATAATAATAATAATAATAATAATAATAAAGAACCTGATAAGAGAGAATAGTAATAAAATTAATAACAGAACGGAAAAAAATGGTCTTATTTACTTTATTTCAAGTTTTTAACCCGAGACCAATCGCTTTGTCTACACTAGAGCCCAGACCATTTCTTAACGAAACCAGTACGACAATCCTGACAGACATTGACATTGCTACTGGACCATTTTTCTAATATTTTTATTGATTTTTTATACACACTGAATTAGAAATGAGTAAATGATTATCATTGTATTTGAACATATTGCAGAGTGAGAAAATATTCTAAGTAATGAATGGTTATGAATATCTCAAGGAAAAAAATACTTTTCAATAAAAGTTTTAGTTTTGAATTATTATGAATTTATCAACAAATTATTTTTACTTTTTGACAAAAGTTTGAAAGTTTTGAATTATTATGAATTTATCAACAAATTATCTTACTTTTCAATAAAAGTTTGAAAGTTCTGAATGATTATGAATCTATCAACAGTATTTCTACTTTTCAAGTTTTAAATGCATTTATATAAAGAAAGAAAAAAAAATTCCCAATGTTTGGCTAGCGCCCAACTGTCTGGAGGGGCCCAAAAC
>NC_090743.1:33311970-33314470 GCF_036898095.1 Palaemon carinicauda
TCAGGTTTCCTCGAGACAAATCAATACAGAAAGGCTGGGTCATTCAATGCAGACACCAAGACTAAAGTAACGTAAAACATGCCTGGGTTTGTTCCCTCCATTTCCAACAAGAGGATTTTGAAGATCATGTAAAATCCGAGATACTTGGAGTGCCTCCTAAATGCTTAAAGAGTACAACTGTGCCATCAATTCATTGTTGCTATTGTTTATGACCTAGGACCTTCTAATATGAGAATATGGAAGCATTTTGGTATAAACCCATTCAACTTGAATAGTTTTTCATTTAAAAAAACACACCAGCAAATAGAGAAATATTTGTTCTTGCAGAAGCACCTCATATACTTAAGTTACTAAGAAACCTTTGCTAAAATTAGTATTTTCTTCAGAATCCGCGATAAAAAAAAAAAAAAAAATATATATATATATATATATATATATATATATATATATATATATATATATATATATATATATATATATATAGATAGATAGATAGATAGATAGATAGATAGATAAAAAAAGAGACCAGCACAAAGCGGATACTAACTAGGAAAGAATTTTTTTTTCTTTTTTTGGTCAAAATATTTGTTCATGTAAAGACGTTTTTTCAAAAAACTATTTGTTCAAGCAGAAAATATCCCAAGCAGTGTTTTATTTGTTAGATGATTTATTCTTATTCAAAATATACCAGCATATATAACAGTTTACGATTCTAAACAAATGCAAATAACTTATAGCATTTTCCAGGGAAATATCCTAGTCATTTGATGCATGTATTATTTTTATTTTTTGTGAAATGTTTATAACATGTCTCATATGTAAAGTTGTGTATGGATATGTATGTGTGTATATATGAGTATGTATATGTATAATATATATACATATATCTATCTATCTATATATATATACATATGTATATCTATATGGATATACATATATATATATATATATATATATATATATATATATATATATATATACATATTTTATATATATATATATATATATATATATATATATATATATATATATATGTATGTATGTATTATAGCTACGAAAGGAAAAATGAAAAGACTTGATTGGATTTAGTACTTTCATCCATTAAGGACATCAACAGACTCAACAATGATTGTTGAGTCTGTTGATGTCCTTAATGGATGAAAATACTAACTCCAATGAAGTCTTTTCATTTTTCCTTTCCTTTCGTGGCTATAATACATTTTATGTTCATCACGTTCCAGCTTTCATGATTTATATATATATATATATATATATATATATATATATATATATATATATATATATATATATATATATATATATATATATATATATATATATAGATATATGTGTGTGTGTGTGTGTGCGCGTGTGTGTGTGTGTAATTATAGCCACGAAAGGAAAAATGAAAAAGACTTGATTGGAGTTAGTACTTTCATCCACCTAGGACATTATCAAACTCAGCAATGAGAATACATATACAAAGACATCGTATTTATACAGAAGGGGATCCAACAGCTGTCATTTTCTTAATAATTCCGGAGAAGTCAGATTTTAGATAAAAGGATAATACTGGATTAACGGAAAACAGACCTGGGCTTAGATTCAAATTTCTTCCTTGAGTACAGGAGATTAAAAATGATTCAACAATATTCCTTTGGAAATAGTTATTTACATGGATTACTTTTTCCGTCTTTGACCAACCAATTCTGTGACTTGACCCTAACCAGTGGGAGGCCAAAGCATTATTAAGAGAACCCCTGGAGACGGCCACCTGATGCTGTTTTAATCTGACTGGTATACTTTTTGATGTTTGGCCAACATAAAATAAGTTACACTCTGAACAAGGAATGCTATATATTACATTATTATCATTTCCAGAACTTTTCTTAATTAACATGTTTTTTAATGTACAGATAATTTTTCATATGTACATTTTTACTCCGGTCACTCTAAAAATAGAAAGCATTCAGATTTTTCCTCCATGTACCTTAGGGGATTGAGAATTTGTAGCCCAGATTACATTAAGGAAGAGTTCACTAAAATAGAAAAAAATTGCAACAGATCTTTGTTATCCCAAATATTTCTTAGAAAAATGTATGAATAAGGCTAAGAAAACATTTTATAGTGTCCAATTAGAGAGGAAGGAAACAATTAATAATATGATTTGTTTGCCATTTCATGTTTCTATTTTAGATGTTATACCCCTTTTGAAAAAACTAGACATTGCTGTAGTGTTTAAATATAATAGTACATTAAAAAACATGTTAATTAAGAATAGCTCTGGAAATGATAATAATGTAATATATAGCATTCCTTGTTCAGAGTGTAACCTATTTTATGTTGGCCAAACATCAAAAAGTATACCAGTCAGATTAAAACAGCATCAGGTGGCCGTCTCCAGGGGTTCTCTTAATAATGCTTTGGCCTCCCACTGGTTAGGGTCAAGTCACAGAATTGGTTGGTCAAAGACGGAAAAAGTAATCCATGTAAATGACTA
>NC_090743.1:33319470-33334470 GCF_036898095.1 Palaemon carinicauda
ATTGGTTGGAAAGGTTTCGTGCTCTAAAGGGTCAATTTCTGATTGGTTGGAAAGGTTTTGTGCTCTAAAGGGACGGTTTCCGATTCGTTAAAAAAAGTGTTGCGCTCTAAATGGACGATTTCCGATTGTTAGAAAGGATTTGTGCTCTAAAGGGACGATTTCCGATTTTTTTGAAAGATTTTGTGCTCTAAAGGGACAATTTCCGATTCATTGGAAAGGTTTAGTGCTCTAAAGGGACGATTTTCGATTCGTTGGAAAGGTGTTGGCTCTAAATGGACGATTTATGATTGGTTAGAAAGGATTTGTGCTCAAAAGAGACTATTTCCGATTCGTTGGAAAGGTTTTGTGCTCTAAATGGACGATTTCTGATCGGTTGGATAGGTTTTGTGCTCTAAAGGGACGATTTCCGATTCGTTGAAAAAATATGCGCGCTATCTCCCCTTCTTCTGCCTCATGTTATAAGACAATTGTGAATTGTTGTGTGAGACAGGTAATAATACGACGCGTTTATCAATGAAATTCTTCTAAATTTCACTTGAATTGAATAATTGAGAGCAGTTACACATTACAAATAAATACTACATAGAGGTTACATAGAAAGAAGTATCACCCCCCGCCCCCCCCAAAAAAAAAAAAAGTTTTGCTAATAATCAAAACATTAAAATTCTGTTGTAAACAAATTGGCTACAATAAAGCAGCTAAAGCTAAAAAAAGAGAAAAAAATAATATCTTAAAGTAACAATATACCATTAAAGTTTTTTTTCAAGTTTAATAAAATAAGTATGTAATATAATTATGTTACTGTTTTCAATTTTTTTTTATTTGGATTGTTTATTACTTCTCTTGTAGTTTATCCTTGTTTCCTTTCCTCACTGGGCTATTTTTTTCCTGCTGGAGCCCTTGGGTTTATAGCATCCTGCTTTTCCAATTAGGGTTGTAATTTTTCTTGTAAAAATAACAATAGTAAATATATCCGTAAATAGAAATTATTGAAGCTGCTTTCATTACACGATTGTTTATCAACTGAAGTGGCCTAGTGACTATAACCTAATCTAAACAGATACTTTAATCTTATATTTCGTTCGTTCGTTTTAGATTGACCTCAGCCTTAATATAAGGGGACCACGGATTACGATGTATTAGTCGCTACCTGTCAATTAGGATGTTTAAGACCATGAACGTCGATCCCGGAGGGGGGTTCGAATCCCGCTCAAACTCGCCAGTTTTTGGAACCTCATCATCCCTGTGAGCTATGGATGAAGGGGGGGGGGGGCCTATAGGTCTACCTGCTGAGTTAAAAGCAGCCATTGCATGCCCTCCCTGATCCTAGCTTGGTTGGAGAGGGGCATAGGCGCTGATCACATGTATATATGGTCAGTCTCTAATGTATTGTCCTGCTACGGCATTGTCACTGTCCCTTGCTTCTGTCATTCATGAGCGGCTTTTAAACTTTTATAAGCTTTAGGTTAGGATTCATTAGATAATAAAAGGGGGGGACCAAATTGCCCCTGGCCACTTCATAACACAGCCTCTCCTTAGTGAATATTATATTTCCCTTATTTTGGTTAGTAATCTTACTTCATGGTCATATTTAACATAAAGAACGTATTTGTCGTATTGCTTTTAATGTCTTTTCTTTATATTTCACTTACTTTTCACCGACTGAAACCTCGGATTTCTTAATTTGGCTAACATTATATTAGTTAATGACTAATGACATTTAAAAACATAAGCCACAGGTGATCAGACTGGGTACATAAATGCATGATACAGGTAACGATAAAGGTTTAAGGTTTAAAGGCCGTTCATGAATGGCAGAGGCAAGGGGCATTGACATTGCCCTATCAAGCAGAACAATGCCCTAGAAACTGACCATATGATCAGCGCCTAAAACCCATCTCCATCCAGGCTAGGACCAAGAAGGGCCTGGCAATGCCTGCTAATGCCTCAACAGACAGACCTATAGGTTCCCCCAACGGGTCGGGCCCAACTCATTACCGCCAACTCATCACCGGCAACTCATCGCTGGACCAACTCATCGCCTCAAGGGGTGATTAAATGAAACTCACTAGATACTTAAAGAACTGTATCCAAAATAAAAATTGGACACTTTCAGAACATTAAAAATGAATTCTAATCCTACCATTGGAATACATCAAAAGTAACTTTATTTAGAATCAAAATGCTATGATGCTAAAAAATGTTTTTTTTTTTTATTCTTACTGTATATGATTAAAGACAAGTACATGAATATAAAGGGAAAAAATTTAATTATTTATTTCATGTTGTGAGAAATACCTCGCAAATATTCAATGGGAGTCCTTTCATTAAGATTTTGAACAATTCTAAGAATGCGGGTATCAGTAACCCTATACTACAGTTTTGCTGGTGGTGCAATGCGTGCTATAAGCGATTCAAAATAACAGTCTCTACCTTCTTGAACATTTTTGAGTGCGTTGATGAACTTTCATAGGGTTGGATGTTCCATTCCTAATTCAAGCTGTATTCGTCTGTTCGCTGCTTCAGCGTGGTTATTATTATTATTATTATTATTATTATTATTATTATTATTAATTGCTAAGCTACAACCCTAGTTGGAAAAGCAGGATGCTATAAGCCCAGGGGCCCCAACAGGGAAAAAAGCCCAGTAAGGAAAGGAAACAAGGAAAAACAAAATATTTCAAGAGAAGTAACATTAAAATAAATATTTCCTAAATAAACAATAAATACTTTAACAAAACAAGAGGAAAAGAAATTAGATTTAGAGAACAATGGTTTGATTTTGGAGTGTCCTTCTCCTGGAAGAGATGCTTACCATGGCTAGAGAGTCTCCTCTACCCTTACCAAGAGGAGAGTAGCCACTGAACCATTACAGTGCAGTAGTTAACCCCTTGGGTGAAGAAGAATGGTTACGTTTTGTCTTGACCATTCAATGTTTGGGCATATAAATTCCACATTTCCATCGGGAAGAATGGTGCACGTCTGCCATTTCCCCGCCTGTTCAACCTACCTATATAATTATCTTCGAGCCAATTCAAGATTTGCGTATGCTCTATGGATAATTCGTTTGCTAAGGCATCAATAAAAGAATCTATATGTTCAGTAGGTACGAAGGCAAGTGCCAGTATCATCTTTACTTGCAATGAAAATTGGGCGTCGTTATTATAGCGAGAACTTAGACCTAAAGCAGCAATGTGCTTCTGCATATTTCGACTCAGGTGTAAGAAGCACCCTCTTACTTCAAAGTCTGGAAAAATTTCCTTGATTGCATGAAATGCAATTTCAAAATCACATACAATCGACTTCAGATTTACGGTTGGTTCACATTCTTTTATCATTTCAAATAGTCTTGAGTATGTAACTTTCTGCTTGTTGTATAAAAGAGCATATAGTACTGGAATGACACCTCCGCATTTTTGAGCCATTACAATATACACCTGAGAAAATAGCGTGGGAGCAATCTTAGAGGTGCCTTAACATACCAAACATCTGATGATACCAAATGTTGCACCCAACTTCTTTTACCAAGTAATAAGATTCTATCTGCACCGAGACCAAGTAATAAGATTCTATCTGCACCGAGACCAAGTAATAAGATTCTATCTGCACCGAGACCAAGTAATAAGATTCTATCTGCACCGAGACCAAGTAATAAGATTCTATCTGCACCGAGACCAAGTAATAAGATCCTATCTGCACCGGGACCAAGTAATAAGATCCTATCTGCACCGGGACCAAGTAATAAGATCCTATCTGCACCTGACCACTGTCTTTTAATAAAAAAAATCTTCTCTCGGAGTTGCTTCTGATTCGTAGGTCGAATATTCATCCGGGATTGCTATCTGATGAAGGTCAACTGGGTTTGGCGGAGGAGCACTAATTTGATTCCGTTTCCGTCTAATAGTTTTCTGTAAAGCAGACGAACTCGGCAAAGATCCTTGTACCGTTTGGGGAACATTAATCAAAACTTTATTAATCCCTGCACTTGGGTTTTCCATCGTGTCTTCAGCTCGGGCTTTAATTTTTTTAGTAGTCCTTTCCACTTTCATCTTTATTGGTGAAGAGTCATGGGTGTGAGTATTTAACATTTTACTACGTTTACAAATCTTGTGCGTATTCTTGCTTTGCATCTGCCGAGCTGTTCACACCTCCAAAACATCTGATCGCTGTCGGTTTTACTGGTTTCATCAAACATGAAAATATCCATTATGACAAAACTTTTCCTTGCCTCTCTGACTTAAAATTGGCTCCATTGCAATGGGTATATTGGAAGAATATAAAACTGAAAGTGCTGCTTCCAAAGATTAATATTTACTAACGTTTTCAGATCCAGAATATAAGAATATAGGTGTGTGAGTGTTCTGGGAAGCAAAGATTTTCCAGAATATATAACGACTTCCGATTGTTTGAAAATATTTACCCTTTTTAAAGAAAATGTGTGAGTGTGTTATGTAATGCAATGATTTTCGAGCTCTATTTGGTCCGACGATGAGTTGGACCGGTGATGATTTAGGCCGGAGTTGAGTTGGCGGTGATGAGTAGTCCCATTTCACCCAGACCCCCAACCTCCCCTCCTTAGCTCACAAGGATGATGAGGTTGAAGTGACAAATTGTACTAATGAGTTTGAGCGGAACTCAAACCCCAGTCTGGCGATTACCAGTTACCACTCAGGCCACCACAACCCCTATATAATAGATATATATATATATATATATATATATATATATATATATATATATATATATATATATATATATGTAAACATAATATATATATATATATATATATATATATATATATATATATATATATATATATATATATATATACGCCTGATACATGTAGCAATATATAATCATAAAGAATAATTGCAGATAAAATCGTTGGTTCACATCTTCTGACATCTTTAATTAACCTATTTTAAAGAAGTCAGAGCGTGACCTTAGATTCTTGATTACAAGTTAACCTCTTTTGAATTTTTCACCAGATTGGAAACTTATCCCAACTGGCTTAACTTGCAGCAACAAACAGACAAGACGGATGACTTTACCTTCACACAATAGAAATTTCTTCAATCCTTTCAAAAAACACCAAGAGATAAGATAGAACCAGAATTCCTGTAAAAAAAAAAAGTAAAAAAAAGAGTAAGATAAATTCATAGAACAATTTCTCAAGAGGAAGCCGTCTCCTCTCAGAAGCCTTATCTGGTGGAACACTGTATTTCACCCAACAGTGACTCCTTTATTTTCATAATTAAAGTCTTTAAAATTTCTGAAAGAGACGCACTTTTTTTCCTCTTGAGGAAAATGATGCTGATTTTTCTTCCATCAGCAGAAACTAGGATTCTCTCTGGTGCCTTTATTATTTTGAAAGAAATAATTTGAATAGTTTTTTTCTATATTTTGGATATGATTATGAATACTCTTATTGTAAAACAGATTATTATCTTTTTTCAGAGGTTTTCTTTGGATTTATCATAACTCTTTTGTTATGGAAACCGATACTTTTCACTGTGGATCCACTCACCAAAAGATCCGGTTTATTCTTTTATATATTTGTGCACTATTTATATACATACATATATATATATATATATATATATATATATATATATATATATATATATATATATATATATTTATTTATTTATTTATAAATAGATATATGAATATATATAAATATATATATTTATACATATATATATATATATATTTATATATATATTTATACATATATATATATATATATATATATATATATATATATATTTATATATATATATATATATATATATATATATATATATATATGACTAAATATTTGCCATGTGGTAAGGGTGTAAGAATATCACGTCCTGCGTGTCGTAGAAAACGACTAAAAGGACAGCTGCTACCTTGCAGTCTTGCTTTTTAGCAAAAGGGTAGTATAGACCCACTGCCAATAACTGCTAAAACTGCTGCCTTGCAGTTAGACTATTCAGTCAAAGGTTAGGCCCACCGCAAATAACTGTGGCTGATGACTGCAAGGACATACGATCGTAAAAATCCCCTGCCAAACTATAATAGCTCAGGCAACCACCCCTTAATGTTAGGATAATATTGGGAAAGAAGTATATGACTATATATCGCTTTATACATTAATCTGTGTCCCTGGCAGGGTGGTAGCTTCAGAGAAGGGTAACACAAAATTTCACATAAACATATTCATAAATATATATACATACATACATACAAACACACACACACATATATATATATATATATATATATATATAAATAAATATATATATATGTATATATATACATATATACATATATACATACATACATATTTATATATATATATATATATATATACATATATATATATATATACATATATATATATATATACATATATATATATATATATATATATATATATATATATATTAAAAATCAATAATAATATTAAAAAATATCCCAATAACTTTCATTTATTTTTCCAATAGTCTACCGTTGCCAGATAGATGGTCCTACCAGTTTTCACTTATGTCTGAGAGACTTAGAACATAAGCTTGTTACAATTCAAAGGGCTATGAAAAGCATAATGATGGGAATAACACTAAGAGACAGAAAGAGAGCAACATGGATACATGAGTAAATTAAAGTAGAGGATATTCTAACATATAAGAGAATGAAATGGAGATGGGCAGGGCATATAATAAGAATGACAGATAATACCAGAATGGGTCTCTAAAGATTACAAAAGTAGCAGGGGAAGGAAGAGAAAACGACGGATTGATGAACTAAGAAAATTTACAAGTATAGACTGACTTAGAATGACCATCAACAGACGCGATTGGAAAGTCATGTCTGAGGCCTTTGTCCTGCAGTGGACTAGCCACGGCTGATGATGATTACGATATATACATATGTATATATGTTTATATATGTGTGTTTGTATACATGTACTCACACATTAATTTTGTTTTGATATTTCACAACCTGTGGCGCTAACTCATTCAAACTGCGGATACTAAATATGAAATATGATATTGTTAAAAAGTGGCATCACACTTTTGATAAGACAGAGCTACAAGTCACACACATATTCTATTCAACACAGAATGCCAGAAGCGAGCGAAAGAAATAAGCAGCTAAAAGGCCCAGGACGTGTGTTCAGGCGGGAAATATATGTAAAACTTATTTTGCCATTTTGCCCAAGGAAAGGTGTTGACATCTTTTGCATAAATATAACGCCCTTGACTTTTATTCATAAAATGTTTCTTTAGATATTATAATACTTCCAAGAAACAAAAGTTTCTCAGAAGATATTGTTGAGTTTCATATTCGTTCGTATTCTTTCATAATTCTTCTCTGAACAAAATGGTATTATCTTTAAGATTTTTTTTTTCGGTGTTAAGGACTATATTTTTGGACAAATTTTAGATTCCACTTCACTTTTTAAATGACGTGGACTTTTTTTAATACCCGAAGAGCGTGGAATACTTTCAAATTACTTTTCTGAATTATTGAAAATGGTTTTATTTTTTCAATTTTATTTTCAGAATATTTCTTAAAAACCATATACCCCGTTTATACTAAAACATCAATTAAGTGCTTTTTAATCTCTTAAATCCGAATAATAGACATTCATCTATACTAAATTCTCTTAGGTTAACGATTAAATTAAGAGAATTAAAGTCAAAATCACAGGAATCATATCAAATTGTCAAGAAAACCAATCTGTAGAGTATCAATCAAAATTATTCTAAGTAATATCGTTAAAAGAGAAGATTGAACGGTGCACATTTTTCATATATTTGGAAATTGAACTACATACACTATTCATTCAATATATATATATATATATATATATATATATATATATATATATATATATATATATATGTTTATATATATATGTATGTATATATATGAATGATAATTTTGCAAATTTATACGTGTCTCATATATATTCATCTAAGCCATTTCTCTGATCCCGAGGTAGAGAGAATTCAGGTATTAAAAGGTGTATAATAGATGGCTTATACGTACTGTGTATATGTATGTATACATGCATGTATATATATATATATATATATATATATATATATATATATATATATTATATATATATATATATGTACATATACACCTACATATATATACATATATAATATATGTGTTTGTTTCCTTCAAATCCCTACAAATTGCCCATAATATAAAGAATGTCTTTGAGGAAATCTGTTAATAAAGCAGGATATCGAAGAAAGAAAGAAAAAAGAAAAAGAAAAAAACACACACACACACACACCTGTAAAAGATAAGGGAGACGCAAGATAACTTTCGCTCCAGAAGTTTCAGGTTTCTTACTGAACGAAATCAATTATTGTCTTCAAGTTGATTTTGCCCTTTGATAACTATTTCCATGAAAGATTGTTATGAAAATAACTAAAATGAATTTCCAGATACTTTCCTTGACCATTCCAAGAATTGTATTTTAAAAAATCGTGTTTTGTTCGCAGTTTTGTTTTAATATTGTAATTTGAAGGAAATGCAAAATAAAAAAAAAATTATTTGAAACCATAAGACTAAGTCTGTATATTATTATTATTATTATTATTATCATTATTATTATTATTATTATTATTACTTGCCAAGCTACAACCCTAGCTGGAAAAGCAGGATGCTATAAGCCCAGGGGCGCCAACAGGGAAAATAGCCCAATGAGGAAAGGAAACAAGGAAAAATAAAATATTTCAAGAACAGTTACAACACCAAATAAATGTTTCCTATATAAACTATAAAAACTTTAAAAAAACAAGAGGAAGAGAAATTAGATAGAATAATGTGCCCGAGTGTACCCTCAAGCAAGAGAACTCGGACCCAAGACACTGGAAGACCATGGTACGGAGGCTATGTCACTACACAAGACTAGAGAACAATGGTTTGCTTTTGGAGTGCATAAGGAATATCCTTTTGAATGTCCTTACTAATCCTAACCTCACTGAAAAGCATAGGAATGACAAAAATACAACTGAATCAATAATTCTAATTCCAAATTTTCCCAGTAAAAGGAGAATAAGTGTTGGTAAGAGGAACACATTTCTCAAGTGACCGAAATATTGCCTAATGGGAACAGACAGAGAAATCCTTGCCTTCTCAGAAAAAAAAAAAAAAAGCTAGAGAAAAGTACCTTCGTTTCTTCAGTTCTGTCAAGACAGAAGACAAGAGCCCAAATCAAACCGTATATGAGCGCAGTACTCAAATACTCACAAGCTTGATGGAATGGCAATTAAAGGAATTACAGTATTAATTTGAATGATACACCTAATCTTTATACATAATTAGTAACTTGAACCATATATAGGCTGGAGTTACATGGGCATTCAAAATCAATAAAGTCCCTTGAAAGAATAATCTAATTCTAAGATGATTAATTCTAATAGCCTTAAAAACCTGACTTACCTTTCTAAGCCTTTTGGAGTGTTGCAATGAGATCCGTAAACTGGGAATGTTGATATAAATAAGAGCTTCTAAGTAATCAGGGCTCAATATGGAATCTTTGAAAGATGGGTGTTTATTTGCAACGATGACAAGTTTTTTTTTTCACATATCTGTAAGAAGGATCTGAGGTTAGCAAAGCTCATATGTTGTCTTGCTTATAGCAATGATTATTTAATACTTATCTTTGTTATCTTACGGAATGAATGTCATTGATTTGACAGAATAAATAGTAAGTATTAACACTTGATGAGAAAATACTGTTGCAAAATGTCTATAATATTGCACTTTTAATATTTAAAAAAAAAAAATCATAAAAAAATGTATAAAGTTGTACAGTTGAAGAATGCTAAAGGTCAAAAGTAAAATCTGCCTTGTTTAACCAGACATCTATCATCAAAAATTCTGTACTGTAGGATTCTGAATTAGATAAGAAATACATAACAAATTTATGAAACAAATTGTAGCTTAGCGATTAATAATAATAATAGTAATAATAATAATAATAACACCTACTGATCCATGCTATTCATCTCCCTTATGAGATCATGTCTTCAAGTCTCCTAACAACTTTATTCACCTGGGGAGCTCATTTGATTGATAACGCTTACCTGACTGAATAAATAATATATCCCATCACTAATAAGGAATAAAATAAGCGGGATTGACCACTGGAGTAAAATTCTGGAGGAATAACAAACTTATCTCAAATTCTTAACAACCTCTTATATGATTCAATCGGCCTTGTTGTAGCCAGAAAGCTGAACAAGTAAATATAGTAATGTCCATATATGTAAATTAACATTATTATTATTATTATTATTATTATTATTATTATTATTATTATTATTACTGGTCATACTATAATCCTAGTTGGAAAAGGAAGATGTCACAAGCACAAGGGATCCAATATGGAAAACAACTCAGTGTGAAAAGGATATAGAAATAACTAATAAACTATATATGAAAAATAAAAAAACAATATAATATACGTTAATATTAGTAACATCTTTAGGACGCATCAGTCATATATAAACTATGAAACGCGATTTACGTCAACGTGTTCAATTAAAAAAAAAAAAATTCAAATGGTTTTTTTTTCCAGGCGTTGGTGACCTTGCATCCTTTGACGTCATTTTGATGTAGTCCAATCATTATTCTACATTTCAGATTAAAAAAATACTCATAAATTTGTAGCACTTGGTAAAAAAAAAATGCTGTTTCTCGCAAGTGAAGAATTTATGGTATAAATGTCAACATAAAAATATTCCTACATCCATGATATATTAAATAAGATATATAAAAAAATATTCATCTTTCATGTTCTCACAATTACAATATTCATTTACAGTAAACGAATTATGATTTGACTCGTTATGTTTTGCTTTGCAAAGAATAAATTACCTAAATATAAATACTGACGGCCATATAAACTTAGAAACGAGTGAACTGTCGCCTATTTGGTAACGTCCTTGACTGGAGATCGCCAGATTGGGGTTCGAGTCCCGCTCAAATTCGTTAGTTCATTTGGTCCTGCAACCTCACCTTCCTTGTTAATTATGGATGGGGGGAGGTTGGAGGAGCCTATAGGTCTACCTGCTGAGTAATCAGCAGCCAATTGCCTGGCCCACCCTGGTCTTAGCTTGGGTGGAGAGGGAGACTGGGCGCTGGTCATATGTATATATAGTCGGTCTCTAGGGCATTGTCCTACTTTCTAGGGCAACGTCACTGTCCTTTGCCTCTGCCATTCATGAGCGGCCTTTAAACCTTTAAAATTACTAAGTAAATTTGCCATGCGAAAATAATCATGAAAAATAAGCAACCTAAGTAATATGTCTAGAAAATAATTTTGAGCAAATTTGCAGCATTAAAATTGAACAAATTACAACATATTAAAATAAATTAATGAATAAAATTAAAAATCACTTGAATTTCAAAGGCAACGAATTTAGGGTCGAGCTGTTACACAAATCTCTCGGGTTTGGTAGTTTCATTTGAAGAGTAATAGGAAATTAAGTTTATTTATCCATAATAAATAGGTGTGAATTTGTGTATGACCTTAACTACTAGTCACCAAAGCGGGATATATTCATGATCTTACGATAATTATCTCTCTCTCTCTCTCTCTCTCTCTCTCTCTCTCTCTCTCTCTCTCTCTCTCTCTCTCTCTCTCTATGAGTTTGCAAATATATAATTTTTTACGTGATTGATGACCATCATAGTTTTAGTTTGATTATTTTTTTCATATTACTTTCTATGTTCACTATGCCGATCTCTCTCTCTCTCTCTCTCTCTCTCTCTCTCTCTCTCATACTAAAATATATCAACAGTAAAGCAAAAAAATTAGCGAAAAGATATGGTGTCCTTTTTATAAACAAACAATGCAATGTTCCGAATCATGAAAATAATATTAATGAAAAATTATTGCAAAAAGAACGACGCGATAATTTATTCATTGGAAAAAAAAATAACCAAAAAGGAATACAGTTTTGTGAACTCGTTTAAATGTAAATGAAGCAGACAGGAATTTTATGTGTCTGGTTCAAACAAAATATAAAGATATAGTGTGAGTGTTAATGAACCAACGTACATGGAAGGGATAAAAATAGTGAATGTGAATTTCTCAGATTTATGAGCATGAATTTCCAGATGATGAAAGCATTTCATAGTCAAACTTGTGAATGTTTGTACCGAAGATTGGCAGATACAGTCTGCCTGAAATTGTACTAGTTCCTTTGTGCGTTGCAACCTCACCATCCTTGTGAGCTATGGATGTGTCCTAGATTAGGAGGAGAGGGGGCTTGGGAATTATCAAACACAAACATTCTTTCTAACCATTAATGAGCAAATGAATGGATACCCTAGTGAGATGGTTGATGTTGCATTTAGGACACCAACTCATCAATATCAGGTTGTGTGGATGATGTGGCTACACGCAGGGTACTTTCCAAATGTTCATCAGTAAGTGAAGACCTATACTTGTTTTTGACCAGATTCATTTTTGAATCTGCTACCAAACACTGCCATCACTTTCCTCGTATGAGCAGAGAGTTTTGGATACACTGTTACTGATACATGCTTCTTATAAAACTCGAATACTGAATCATCATCAAACTTCTTTCTTAGTTCATCATTACACTGTAGTTTAAATATTTACATTTGCAGGTCCTCGGAAATTTCTCTCACATCCACAGAAAAAGGAGAAGCAAAGACTTCAATGGCTTGTGAATGTTTCTTGAGGTCACCAAATCTTTCTGAAAATTCCTCTCGTAAGACTGCCAACTTGTCACCATACTTCTGATACTGAAGGTTGCTAATGTAATGTAATGGTTTTTCAGTGTAGGAAAGTGGGCTGGGTTTTGGTTTCTGATTTACGACTCCCACAGACGCAAGTTTATCTGGAATTCTTTGATCAGTGAGAACATCTCATTTACTAACTGATCTTTTCCTTGAAGTCTAACATTCAGTCCACTAAGATGATCAGTTATGTCTACTAAAAATGCTAAATCACATCTCCATTCCCTATCTCTCCATTCAGGGATAGCAATACTTTTCATATTTAAGAACAGCTCAATTATTTCCAAAAGATCATATGGTCTCTTCAACATTCCTGCTTTGCTTAGCCACCTTACTTCACAAAAATACTTCACATCACTGTACTCTGCATCAATGTCAACCATTAACTGATGAAACTCGCGGTGATTTAAACCTCTTGACCTAATGAAATTAACAGTTTTTACAAGAATATTAGTCACATACTGAAAGTTTATTGTCTTTGCACATAAAGCTTCCTGATATATGATACAATGAAGGACAATAAATGAACCTGAGTCAATATTTTGAGACCCCATTCTAGCCTTCAGTAATCCAACAACCCCATTTTTTGACCAGACATCGTAGGTACACCATCTGTTGTAATGGAAACTAAATTAGTGTAGGCCAGTCCAAACCTTGTCAATATTTTTTCCAATTCATCAAAAATATTTTGTCCTGTGTTATGGTCCCCTTCATGCCATTTCCTCTGTAATATTATAGTCATTCTCAACACCCCTAATATACACAGCCAGTTGTACAGTGTCTGCAGTGTCACAACTCTAATCAAGAGCAACAGAGTATGAAGAAAAAGCACTACCTCACTTGGCCATTGTACTTTCAATATTCCCTGAAAGACTGTCAATTCTTCAGCAACAGTATATCTTGAAAGGCTTATGTTTTCAACTAGTTTCTTTTCGTCGGGAAACATACTGTCTGAGGCTACACAGAAACATTCTTTAACTACCTCACCATCAGAATAGGACTTGAGTCTTTTTGCAAGGATTTGACTAAACAAAAAGCTTGTTTTGAGAGATGCATATTATTCCATAACTTTCTTTGTAAACATTGCCTGGCCCACCTCTTTGCACATAAATGATATCTTTTTTCTTTGCATGCTTCCCCTGTTATATTTTCATATTCTTTGTGCTTTGTGATGTAGTGTCTTTTGATGTTATATTCTTTTAGAACAGAAATGGTTTCATGGCACACAAGGCACAATGCTTTCCCCCCTGATTGTATGCATAAATATTGTTCAGTCCATTTCTCTTGAAAACTTCGATTTTCCTCTGAAATCTTCCGTTTATTACTTGTAGAAGCCATTATTAATATAATAAGAGCTTTCCTGCTGAGAAAAATATATAATTAGTAAACGTTAGCTCTAAATTAAAGTCTGAATCTAACTAAGATGTTTATGTTGCAGTTTTGTGATTGGCTTTAGCAAACTGGCAAGCAAAATATTTCAAGAATTAAATTTTTTTTGCTGAAAACATGGTGTTAATTATATTGCAATCTATTACATTATCCTTAATTAAAACCTTTAATTAAGAAAGTGTAATAGATTGCAATACAATTTATACCAAATCTCCGCAGAAATATATAATTCTCAAAATATTTTGCTTGCAAGTTTTCTAAAGTAAATCACAAATCTGCAACATAGATAACTTGAATAGAGTTAGACTTAGAGTACCAGTAATCACAATTCAACTACAACAAACGAAGTCACAATGGAGACTGGTGAAGCAGCACTCGAACTCAGCAGTACTATCAGACGGGAACACACGTACCATACTGGAGTTCATGAATCATACGTGTCAGACTCATAGAAAGACAGCAAAGGGTCATTCAAGCTATTATGTAATAATACTGGAAAATTTCATGCAATATGTTATTTTCTGTTCTCATACAATATAATTGAAATCCGTACATTAGTGAATAAAATAGAAAAAAAAGATGGTAAAATTAGTACACAAGAATATGAATTTAGTCAAACCTTCTGTGGGCTCTAGTTGGTAACTCTCTCTCTCTCTCTCTCTCTCTCTCTCTCTGAGGGCCGCCCTATAGCGCATTTATTTATAAGAGAAAGGGCCGCAGTGAAAACCTTTGAGGGCCGCATGTGGCCCTTGGGCCGCAGGTTGCACAGGGCTGCTCTAGGGCATTGTCCTGCTCGATACAGCAATGTGACTGCCCTTTGCCCTG
>NC_090743.1:33339470-33346970 GCF_036898095.1 Palaemon carinicauda
AAAATACTCCTTTGAATCTGCTGGTGGGGTAGAAATTATGGTCGCCTGTATTTTACAGAAATACGGCTGAGAACATTATAGTTTTCCGGAGAATTTCTGATAAGAATTACGGTTTTTCAAGTGTATACCAATGCTAGTAAATAGACGTGTCTTTATTAATATGCACTATAAAATAAAGGAAAAAATTAATTACCTCCCCTAAGGATGTTGCAAGGAGGTCATGTTTTACCCTTGTTTGTGTGTGTGTTAGTTTGTTTGTAAACAGCTTCCTGGCCACATATTTAATCATAGAGTAATGAAACTTGCAGGGAGAAACTTATGTAAGAAGCTGGAAATGATTAAATTTTGGAAGGTCAAGGTCAAAGGTTAAGGTCACGGTCGAGCAAAAAATCGAAAAATAAGCTGCCTCGGCGGAGGTCTACACTCTACTGAATGCCCCTCTAGTTTTTATGTTTTTCATTACACACCTGAACGCTAAATATCAGGGAAGGGGTTGCAGGCTTTTCTATGCTAATAAATGTTATATTAACTGATTACCTTGACTAAATAAAAGAATATTGATACAATTTGCGTTTCTAGCATCTCCAATTGTTGCTCTTTCATGACAAAAGGTCAAACATTCATAAATGTAAAATAATTTTCATTTTTCTTAGTATCAGTTGTTGTATTACAATTATAAAAAAACAGGGAGTGGAATAGATAGAGAAATGACAAAGTAATAACACGTATAAATACACACACACATGAAAATAATGAGGGAGGAATAAGATGTGTGAATAATAAATTCTTGATATATTAAGGAAAATTAAGATGAAGTTGATGATCCTTGAATGTCTGATCATAGCCTGTAGCAATTACCAGTAAACAGATAAAAAATCACAACGCTGCTTCTTACGAGATGGAATCCTATCAATATGCAAAATGCAATGTCATGTCACAATATCGTCTATTGAACCAGATGACTCCATTCGAGGTTATTCATGACTCAGTAAGGTAGACCTACAGTATATGCTCCCCCAAATTCCCTATCCCTAGCTCACAAGATTGCAGACACTACTAGAAACTATCAAATTTGAGCGGGTCTCGAACTCCCGTCCAGCACATTGCTCGGCGGGGACGTTTCCAATAGGCTACCACAACCTTTTACGATATATACTTACAAAATTTCTTCTCATATAACATTTTATGATCAAAGGGAAGATAACATAGTTAATTCTTCATAAATATCCAAGAATGAGGACTATCGTTACATACAAAAAACTAGAAAAGCACTCTGAGAGTGCAGACCTCCGCATGGCAGCTTATTTCTCGAAATCAGCTTGCCTTATTATTATTATTATTATTACTAGCCAAGCTACATCCCCAGTTGGAAAAGCAAGATGCTATAAGCCCAAAGGCTCCAATAGGGAAAAATAGCCCAGTGAGGAAAGGAAATAAATAAATGATGAGAACAAGTTAACAATAAATCATTCTAAAAACAATAACAACGTCAAAACAGATATGTCCTTTATAAACTATTAACAACGTCAAAAACAGATGTCATATATAAACTATAAAAAGACTCATGTCAGCCTGGTCAACATGAAAACATTTGCTGCAACTTTAAACTTTTGAAGTTCTAATGATTCAACTACCCTATTTGGAAGATCATTCCACAATTTGGTAGCAGCTGGAATGCAACTTCTAGAATACTGTGTAGTATTGAGCCTTATGATGGAGAATGCCTGGCTATTAAAATTAACTGTCTACCTAGTATTACGAACAGGATAGAATTGTCCAGGGAGATCTGAATGTAAAGGATGGTCAGAGTTATGAAAAATCTTATGCAACATGCATAATGAACTAATTGAACGACGGTGCCAAAGATTAATATCTAGATCAGGAATAAGAAATTTAATAGACCGCAAGTTTCTGTCCAACAAATTAAGATGAGAATCAGCAGCTGAACACCAGACAGGAGAACAATACTCAAAACAAGGTAGAATGAAAGAATTAAAACACTTCTTCAGAATAGATTGGTCACCGAAAAACCTTAAAAGACTTTCTCAATAAGCCAATTTTTTGTGCAACTGAAAAAGACACAGACCTAATGCGTTTCTCAAAAGTAAATTTGCTGTCGAGAATCACACCTAAAATTTTAAGAGAGTCATAAAAATTTAAAGAAACATTATCAATACTGAGATCCGGATGTTGAAGAGCCACCGTCCTTGACCTACTTACAATCATAAGTATCATAGGGTTAATTCGGTTGACCTTTTGCTCGACCTTAACCTTTGACCTAGGACTTTCAAAATTGAAACACTTCCACGTATCTACATAACAATTAACCCCTGAAAGTTTCACAACTCTATGAGTAAAATTGTGGTCAGGAAGTTGTTCACAAACAAACAGAAAAACAGGGGAAAAAAGATAACTACCTCCCAACTTCATTGGTGAAGGTAACTAGAAAATTCCAATCTGCTTTAAAGTTTAAACTATATTCTTTCAATAAGTAATTCCTTCCGTCATGAACAAACCTAAACCTGACCTGTCACACCCATAAAAGTAAGGGATTAGGGCTGGGCCGAGGAAAAAAAAAAAAAAAAAAAAAAAAAAAAAAAAAAAAAAAAAAAACGATTAAACCTCAGGGGTGGTGAACCAAAATTTCCCGCAAGCGAATGAAAGGGGCCACACATAAAGAACGAAAATGGCTAAAATGCCACAGTTCAGGCAAGGATTTGACATCACTTTTACATTCACTAAAGGAGGGTATGGTGTCAAAGAATTCAAATATGACATTGGAAAGACGGAAGATATTAAGACTTTCAAGAGAAACTGATGACTTTCTTGCTCTTATCGTTCTTCGATTGTGTGGATTTGACAATAAACGAGCAATATGCTGTATGAAATGCTGAATGCCTTGAAATGCATAATGGTCAAATGATTGTTGAGGTCCTGTAGAGAGTAGAGTTCCCCTGCTGTATAGAACCAGAGAAGCAGCCCTTAAAGTAAGTAAGTAAAAGTGTGAAGTACATATTGGTAAGCGAATATCACATTATTTTGCGTTAACAGAGAATATTTCCTATTTCTTGGCAAGTGGTGAACTTTACATCGTTGTAATGAGCCAGATTTGATACAGGTTTGCCACATTCAGGTTTGTTTCTGTACATATCTCGATAATTCAAAGCCGTTTTTCCAGGATTTAATTTGTTCACTTAAAGAAAATCTATTATTAGAATATCCACAGGAATTAGCAATTGATCTGCTGATGTTCCAATTGCTCAAAGTGGACCCTTACAACAAGCAAGGGCTCTCAAGTGGGACTTGTAGCTTTTCAGAATTGAATTAGAATGCAACTATTATTATTATTATTATTATTATTATTATTATTAGTAGTAGTAGTAGTAGTAGTAGTAGTACCACCTTATCCACCTTATTTCTTGTTTGGGTTCCCCCAGGTCCCTCAGTGTGAGGCACCTCGTATATCCACCAGAGAGTTGCTAATGCATCTTCCGGTGTATTTTGCATCTTCCAGTCTTGGATGGTCTGGGATGCATCTTAGATATTTATCGAGCTTATTCTTAAACACATCTACGCTCACTCCTGATATGTTTCTTAGATGAGCTGGCAGCACATTAAATAGTCGCTGCATTATCGATGCTGGTGCGTAGTGGATTAATGTCCTGTGCGCCTTTCTTAGTTTACCTGGTATATTTTTTGGCACTATTAATCTACCTCGGCTTGCTCTTTCTGATATTTTTAGCTCCATGATGTTTTCAGTAATTCCTTCTATTTGCTTCCATGCTTGTATTATCATGTAGCGTTCTCTTCTCCTTTCTAGACTGTATAGTTTTAAAAATTTCAGTCTTTCCCAGTAGTCAAGGTCCTTAACTTCTTCTATTCTAGCAGTATAGGACCTTTGTACACTCTCTATTTGCGCAATATCCTTTTGGTAGTGTGGGTACCATATCACATTGCAGTACTCGAGTGTACTACGTACATGAGTTTTGTAAAGCAAAATCATGTGTTCAGCTTTTCTTGTTTTAAAGTGTCTGAATAACATTCCCATTTTTGCTTTACATTTAGCCAACAGTGTTGCTATTTGGTCGTTGCATAACATATTCCTATTTAACATTACACCAAGGTCTTTAATTGCTTCCTTGTTTGTGATTGTCTCATTATTAGGTCCCTTGTATGCATATACCATTCCTTCTCTGTTTCCATAATTTATTGATTCGAATTTATCGGAGTTAAATACCATCCTATTTATCTCCGCCCATTCATATATTTTGTTTAGATCTCTTTGCAGTGAGTTCCTATCTTCATCACAAGTAATTTCTCTACTTATTCTTGTGTCATCGGCGAAACTTCTCACTACGGAGTTTTCAACATCACAGTCTATGTCTGAGATCATAATAACAAACAGCAGTGCAGCTAATACCGTACCTTGTGGCACACCAGATATTACCTGGGCTTCATCTGATTTCTCGTCATTTGCAACCACTATCTGTTTTCTGTTTTGCAGGAATTCTTTTACCCATTTTCCTATCTTTCCCACAATATTATGCTTTCTCATTTTTTTCTCCAATATGTTATGGTCTACCTTGCCAAAGGCTTTTGCAAAATCTAGATAGATCACATCTGTGTATTTTTCATTTATCATATTTTTGTATATGTTTTCATAGTGTGCTATCAGTTGGGTCTGTGTACTTTTTCCAGGCACGAAACCGTGTTGACCCATATTAAACAAATTATTTTTAACCAAATGGTTCATTGTTTTCTTTTTTATTACCCTCTCATACACTTTCATAATATGTGATGTTAGACTAACAGGTCTATAATTGCTTGCCTCTAGTCTTGATCCACTTTTGAAGATAGGGGTTATATAAGCTAATTTATGTTTAACATATATCTCGCTCATATCTACACTTTGTCTTAGCAGTATTGCAAGCGGCTTCGCGATAGTGTTTGCAGTTCTTTTTAACAAAATCGCTGGAACACCATCTGGTCCGGCTGCCGATCCATTTTTAATTTCGTTTATAGCCGTGACAATATCTGCTTCATTAATATCTATATCCGTTAGATATTCAACATTTTCTTCTCTCATTTCTGTTTCATTATTCTCATTCGCAATTCTTGGTGTGAACTCACTCTTATATTTTTCTGCTAATATGTTGCATATTTCCTTTTTTTCATTCGTTAGCCGTCCTTCAATTCTTAGAGGGCCTATTTCTAATCTCCCCTTATTCATCTTTTTTGCATAGGAGTAAAGTACTTTGGGGTTTCTTTTTATATTTTGAAGTGTCCTTTCTTCTAAGTCCCTTTTTTCATTTTCTTTCGACTGTATAATCTTTTGTTCTGCATTTTCTATCTTACATTTTATTTCCCTCATTTTCCACACATTTTTTTCTTTTGCAAGATTTTTCTTCCACTTTCTAATTTTCTGAAAAAAGATCCTTCTGTCTCTTGGTAGGCACGTCTTTTGTTTATTGTTTTTTTTTCGGTACATATTTTTCAACAATTTTCTCCAGTATATTGTACAGTATGTCCGTATTTACCTGTATATTATCACTTACAAATACATTTTTCCATTCTTTATTCAGTTCTTCATTTATTTCTGACCATTTTATATTCTTACTGTAAAAATTATATTTTCCATATCCTTCCCAAACTTTTGTGCTTTTATTAATTCTGCGATCACTTGCTTTGGAATGGACTATCAATTCTATGCCATTGTGGTCTGAAATTCCCGTGTTATACACTATTATTTCTTTAACATAATTCACCTCATTCACAAATACTAGATCTAGGACATTTTCCTTTCTTGTTGGAATGTGGTTTATTTGTTGCATATTATGTTCTTATAGCATATCTTGAAGCTTTTCAAATTGCCTCTTATCTTCTGCGCTACTATTACTATCTTTTTTATATGTATACATACAACCACTTTCTTCTATCCGTTCTTTCCAATCCACGAAAGGAAAGTTAAAATCTCCGGATAGGAGTATATTCCAGTCTTTATGGTTTCTACATATATCATCTATTTTTTCTATTATTATGTCAAACTCCTTAGTGTTTGGGGGTCTGTAAACTACAATATTCATTAGTTTTTCAAATTCAAATTCTACCACAATCAATTCACATTCTGTGTTGCTGTATTTTTCACAGACTTTTCCTTGATTTATGTCTCTTCCATATATTGCGGTTCCCCCTTGATTCCTATTTTTTCTGTCTGATTTATAAGTTTGAAAACCCTTTATCTGGTCATCACTGCCAGTCTCTTGGGAATACCATGTTTCACTTATATTTAATATATCTATTTTTTCAATTTGGGTTAGTTCTTCTAAGAACTCTATTTTCCTTTTAGAGTTACTCGTGACTAAACCCTGTGCATTCATTACTATTATGGTTTGTGTTTTAGCCCCATTATTTAATATTGGTAATAATATGGATTCTCCCATGCTTCCTTCCTGTTCTGATATGATGTTCTTTTCTTCATTTCCCGGAATTCTGCCATTAAAAAATCCAACTTTTCTATTATATTTGCTCTTTCGCCTTCATAGTAGTAGTAGTAGTAGTAGTAATAGTAGTATCATTATCATTATTATTATCATTATCATTACAAACTAAGCTACAACCCTAATTGGAAGAACAGAAGTCTATATACTCAAGGACTCCAAGAGGGGAAAATAGCCCAGTGAGGAAAGGAAACAAGGAAATTAATAAACTACAAGAGAAGTAATAAACAATCAAAATAAAATATTTTAAGAACAACAGTATCATTAAATTGGATCTTTCATATATAACCTATAAAAAAATTCAAATATACAGGAGGAAAAGAAACAGGATAGAATAGCATGCCCGAGTGTATCCTCAAGCAAGAAAACTCTAACCCAAGACAGTGGCATGCCATGGTATAGAGGCTATAGATTAAAACTATGATATCTCATTGGTAAAGGGTATATAAAAATTCGATGGGGAAAGCTATAATTCCAGTTTGAAAATATGAACACTCTAATACAGTATTGCATTAATGGTTAAAAAGCAATTTGCACAATACCAAGATACCTTTAAAAATCATGATGAAACACTTCCGGTATTATCATTATAATTATAATTCTATATATATATATATATATATATATATATATATATATATATATATATATATATATATACATATATATGTATATATATATATACATACATATATATATATATACATACATATATATATATATATATATATATATATATATATATATATATATCTCCTCATTCACCTCTGTCCTCATACTCGTACACCCGACAACGCTGAGATTACCAAACAATTTTTCTGCGCTCAAAGGGTTAACTACTGCAGTGTAATTGTTCAGTGGCTACTGTCCTCTCATCATAATGAAGAGAATCAACGTTGTTCAACATGATAACAATGTCAATCCCAGTGCAAAACTTATTACTTCTGTCAGCTAAAAATAATTACTCATAAAATAATTGTCTTGCAATTTTCTTAGTATATCC
>NC_090743.1:33351970-33362968 GCF_036898095.1 Palaemon carinicauda
CCAGGGGCTCCAACAGGGAAAATAGCCCAGTGAGGAAAGGAAAAAAGGAACAATAAAATATTTTAAGAGTGACAACATTAGAACATACATCTTCTATGTAAATTATATAAACTTTAAGAAAACAAGAGGAAGAGAAATTAAATAGAATAGTGTGCCCGAGTGTACCCTCAAGCAAGAGAACTCTAACCCAAGACAGTGGAAGACCATGGTACAGAGGCTATAACAATACCCAAGACTAGAAAACAATGGTTTTATTTTGGAGTGTCCTTCTCCTAGAAGAGCTGCTTACCATAGCTAAAGAATATCTTCTACCCTTAGTAAGAGTAAAGTGCCCACTGAACAATTACAGTGCAGTAACCACTTGGGTGAAGAATTATTTGGTAATCTCAGTGTTGTCAGGTGTATGAGGACATAGGAAAATGTGTAAAGAATAGGCCAGACTATTCTGTGTATGTGTAGGCAAAGGGAAAATGAACCGTGATCAAAGAGAAGGAGCCAATGTAGTACTGTCTGGCCAGCCAAAAGACGCCATAACTCTCTAGTGGTAGTATCTCAACGGGTGGCTGGTGCCATGGCCAACCTACTATCTATAATAATAATAATAATAATAATAATAATAATAATAATAATAATAATATGGCTACGTTCACCTGATTTAAAAGTTCATACTACTCTGATAAAATCATTTTCTGAGAATCTAATTACGAAAATAAAGAAACCACCGTTGGCTGAAAGGGTTTATTTCTTAACATAATAGTAGTTATAGTAGGTTGGTCAGGGAACCAGCTACCCGTTGAGATACTACCACCAGAGAGTTATGGGGTCCTTTGAATGGCCAGACAGTACTACATTGGATCCTTCTCTCTTATTACGTTTCACTTTCCTTTTATCTACACATACATGGAATAGTTTGGTCTATTCTTTACATATTCTCGTCTCTACTCACACACCTGACAACACTGAGATTACCAACCAATTCTTCTCTCAAGGGATTGACTACTGCAATGTCATTGTTCAGTGGCCACTTTCCTCTTAGTAAGGGTAGAAGAGACCCTTAAGCTATGGTAAGCAGCGCTTCTAGGAGAAGGACACTCCGAAATCAAAGCATTGTTCTCTAGTCTTGGGTAGTGCCATGGCCTCTGTACCATGATCTTCTACTGTATTGGGTTAGAGTTCTCTTGCTTGAGGGTACATTCGGGCACAATATTCATATTATTTTTCTCCTTCTTGTTTTGTTATCTGTTTTATAGTTTCTATAGGAAAAAATTATCTTAATGTTGCTATTCTTAAAATATTTAATTTTTTCCGTGTTTCCTTTCCTCACTGGGATATTTCCCCTCTTGGAGCCCCTGGGATTATAGCATTTTGCTTTTCCAACTAGAGTTGTAGATTAGCAAGTAATACTAATAACAACTTTATTTAAGTCTCTGAAATACGTGACAAAACCTCTCGAAGAAAAATTCTCTAAATACTTTTCTCTTTTTTCTGATATTTTGAAACTTTCCCTTCTCGATTAAAATCTTGATAAATTTCTTTCAGCTAAATTAAGAAAGCTTAGAATACAGTTAATATACTCCTTAGAATACTGTTCATATCTTCCTTTAATTTACTTAGCGATGGCGATATTTTAATTATTTTGGTTTTATTCAAGTATTTGTTATTCATTAAGGCCTCTAGTCTCTCTCTCTAGATAGTTCACGGACTAATTATCCAACCAGTTCTTGTTATTATGATGTTCTCCTATCATAACAACCTCCGCCAACGACGTTGGGGAGGAGGTTATGTTTTCGCAGTTGTTTGTCTGTTTGTTTGTTCCTGGCCGTAATTTTACTCATAAAGAAGTGAAACTTTCAGGGGTTAATTGTTATGTTGAGACGTGGAAGTGATTCAATTTTGAACCTCCTAGATCAAAGGTCAAAATCAACGTCGATCAAAAGGTCGATCGACTTAACCCTAACCGTAACCGCAAGTTAGCACATGGTTGTCGCACAGACTAAAAATACGCCTATGGTCTAAATGGATTCTGGAAAAGGCAAGCTGGTTTCTGGAATTAAGCTGCCGTGGCGGAGGTCTGCACTCTGAGTGCTTTTCTAATTACCAATGTTATTTGTAAAAGTCTTACTTACAAGCCGCGTGACCTCAATTGACTATTTACAAGCAAGAGTGATCCTGATTCCGTTTGAACATTTACAGCCATTAACAACCAGCGTGACCACCTTTGACCCTTCACAAGCAGCATTATCTCGTTTCATTATTTACAAGCAGTGTAATCACATTTAACCAATTACAGCCAGCATGGACTCGCTTAACTATTTACACCCAGAGTTAATTCCCAAACCCATTTCACCAGAACTGAAATGATTAAAAAAGTTTAGTTGTGCTTGAAAAGCTGATCAGATTTCATTGTCAATTAAGGCTATTGAACAAATTCTATTTTAGAATTGAAAAATCCAGTTTATAATGATCTTACTATATAGATTGCGAATAAATGCTTAAAAGTATTGAAGATTATGTATCATAATCCTACGTAAGTATAATACAACTCAATCAGAACGCATGTTGGGTTTTGCTTTAGTTCCTATGTAGAATCAAAGGGCCATTTTTACTAACAAGAAGAAGAAGAAGAAGTATTAGTAGTTTAGAAGAATTGACAAGACTGTAACTGTTTTTACTTCGGACAGTAAAAAGCAATTAAACAGTTTCGTTACATCCTCTGAGGTGTGTCTCAAAACTGCAATTACTTCCTGAGTAAACTTTTCTCTAATGGCCTAATTTTATTGTAAGCAGCAAAGCGATGAAAAGGAGACGTTTCCATGAGAAGAGGATAAGGTTTTAAAACTTACAGGAGTAATATTAGAGAAATTATGAAGCAAGCGGCCATTTTCTGACTGAGAAATTTTACATATTGATATGATAGAGTGATGATTAATTGTCTATTAGGTAAGTACAGCCTATGTGAGAATGATTTAAGAAATTGTTCTCTTTCTCCAGTTTCATTTTATCGGAATTATCAGCGCCATGATTAATATATAATATATACAGCACCCACAATTATATATATATATATATATATATATATATATATATATATATATATATATATATATATATATATATATATATATATATATATATGGTTTTGATATAAGTGATATATATATATATATATATATATATATATATATATATATATATATGGTTTTGATATAAGTGATATATATATATATATATATATATATATATATATATATATTTATACATATACATATATATACATATACATATAATATGTATATATACATAGAGACACACCAAACACAAACACAAAAACAGACACACGCACATATATATATAAAATATATATATATATATATATATATATATATATATATATATATATATATATATATATATATATATATATATATATATATATATGTAGATATATAAATAGATATATAAATATATATATATATATATATATATATATATATATATATATATATATATATAAATAAATATATACATATATATATATGTGTATATACATATGTGTGTATGTGTGTATATGTGTGTATGTGTGCACGCGTGCGTGCATTGTAAATACAAAAACAACCTGAGTTATGTTATGCTTTTCATTCATTAATGGACTCGTCTGATATGGGCACTGGTTTATCAAAGCCAGCTGTCAAAGCCAGAGGAAAATAACAGAAACAAATGCGCTGTGAATTGCAGCGGGTAATCAGCCATAAATACGATAGCCAGCATTGGCTGAATACTACAGAGAGAGAGAGAGAGAGAGAGAGAGAGAGAGAGAGAGAGAGAGAGAGAGAGAGAGCTGCAGGATTAATGCTAGTGGGTAGAAAATACGAAATAGCGTTAACAACGATAAGCAAATGGATTTTAAGCGATTTTTGGAAAAAAAATATTTTTCGCCAACTTTGAGAGCTGGCTTTTAAAAGGCTGCTGATAATACCGACAATGCGATCTTCATTTAAAATTCATGCAACAATTAGTAATTTTTCCTGCTTTGTCGAATGAATGAACGTGGAAAGAAGGCCGAAAAATGTTCTGGGAAAACCAAGTTACTTTAAATTGTTGGTAGGATGTCGGTAAAAATAAAAACTTTAATCTTTGGTTGTAAGTCATATCAGGTATGCCCGCGCGCACGCACGCACAAACACATACATACACACACACACACACACACACTCATATATATATATATATATATATATATATATATATATATATATATATATATATATATATATATATATATATATATTTTGGGCTCAAGCCATGTCGTCCTGATGGAAGTTCCTATAGGGTAGCTTCCTAGGGTATATTACAACTACGGCGATATTCCCAGAGAATTTACCTTAAGGTACCAGAATTCTAACTCCTGGAGCGAGTATCCCTCGTGAAAGGGATATCGCGACATATCAGAGGACGTATTCTTGACACGCCACATGGCAATCTGCATCCTGGACAGAGATTTCGTCTCGTAGGAGGCGATTGGCAAGAAACGAATTCGGGAAAGAAAAAGGGGAGCCGCTCCCAAGGCTTCCCTATCCTCCGATTCGTATGCGTGCCTGGCGCCAATCCTGGCGCCATCTGTATTCCTTTTTGCGTAGCTTAACAACTCGGTGTTTTTTCCTGTGTTTCTCGCAAATCTTGGATTTATTCTGCTTTTCATGGCTTCTCCGTCTTCGTCGGCCTCTGATAAGTTGAGTATAATGTCTTTTATGTATAAATGTAGGCTCTTGGTAAATTTTTGAGTGATTAATAGGATTAATCTTTGATACAAGAGCCGTATCCTACCGAGGCGTCCTGGACGCTGTCGCTCGCTAGGTATAAGTTTAGTTAGTCAGAGCGACATTCCCGGTTGTTTTGCTTTAATAAATTTTAGCTATTTAGCATTACATAGGATTTCCTTTCGTGCTTAGTATTATTTTGGCGAAGTATTCGCCATTCTGGCCTACGCTAGGCCATGTAGCCTAGTCGTTTGGTCCTAGTACTTCATGCATGATTTTGGTTTTTCTGAGTGTAATAAAAATTTTATTGAAGCTTTAGGCTATGTTTTATACATTTAAGAGTGTGGAATATTTCCAAGATAGTATACGAGTGAGTTTCGGTGATTTAGGTAATCGATTCTCTTGGTGCCTAGGCTAAGTTGCTTATGGAGCCTTAGTATACTTTATCATACTCCCCGGTTGCTTTCTTTTCTTCGGAGAAGGTATGCAATCCCTTTCCCTCTGTTTAAGCCTTGGGCTTATCCCTAAGTGGTTTTTCCCGAATTTATTTTCGATAAAACTATACTGGGGTGTTACTGTACCTTCCTGTTCCTGTAGTATGGTTCAAAGAGGGACAGAACAACAGAGTTTTTTAGTCTGAGTCTGTGTTTGTCTGGCTTGGGGCAGAGTCTCCCTCGCTGGCCTGACACAGACAAAGGGGGCTTAGCCCCCTTAGGTCACTACCGAAGGTTTCTGTGGATATGATTCCTTCTTTTGTGATCTACCAGACTAGTCCTTGTTGCTGTTCTCAGGGGAGGATAAGTTTCTTTCCCTGGGAGTAGCAACACCTTCCTTGCTTTGGTGCTCTGGGAGCTGGCAAGTATTGCTGGCCTTCCCCCTTAGATCTCCCTTAGGCTAAGATAAGTTTCTTGGCTGCGGGTGATCTGTCACTAAAGCAAGGTTGGTAGGACCCTCTTGTCCCTTCCCCCTCTTTCTCCGTAATGGCCTAGCCATTACAGTACTGTACGTCGTTCTACATCTGGACCTAGTATAGGTTAGGATGTGGAATTGACTCAGCCCCTTGCCGGCCGGCACGGGTCTTATATTTTTGAGTGCTGCCCGGACCTCTCTTGGTCCCTCATCCATGCCTGCCTGTAGAGCCAGACGGCATTGGTCAGGAAGCCTGAATTAGATTCTCCCCTTCCTTATATGCACTCTTTCGGATTGCCGGGCTTGGAGGTTGTGTACACTCTTATCCCGGCATCCATTCTATTTTTCTTCTAGTGCTGTACCCGACCCGGCTGCCGGCCTATGAGGCCGGCAGTCGGGCAGGTGTAGTCCTCTGGTTCTTTTGCTGCCGGCTGGCATCGGTCTTGTACCTTTGCCGGCCGGCTTATGTCAGCCCTTGTCTGCCGGTCACCAAGAGTGTGGCCGGCAGCTGGGTACTACCTTGTGTAGTTGCCGGCCGGCAGCCATTGCCGGCCGACATTGGCTGTTGCCGGCCGGCAGTTGCTGCCGGCCGGCACATGCATTTGAACCAGAGTGCTGCCGCCTTATAGCTGTTAAGTAGTATACTTTAAAGCTAGTTATGGTGTGTGCCGGCCGGCACATATCCCCCTATACTGTACTAGTATTCTTCAGTATAACATATACAGTAAGAAGAAAACTATGGTAAGGGTTTTGGTACAGCACTGTGTGTTCTAACACTATTGTGTTTTCTTGCACATCCCTTTGCTGTTGCCCTACAGATAGGAAAGTGAGTTCTTTCCTGTCTATTATCCAGGATTTTAAAATCATTGCTTAGGTGTGAGCTTCACCTGTTTCCTCTGGAAACCTTGCATTGGTTACTCTAGAAGAGATTAACCATTTGATTTTATTATCTGGAAGGCTGCAACAATGGGTTGTGAGGGAAACACAAGTGTGTGTCTTTCCTTTATGAATTGTTATGTTATACTATGCATATCCAGTGATACATAGTTCACTTGATACTCATGGAAATTTCTTCTCTTTACAGGAGGACCCTCCGAAGTGCGGAAATGTTTTCTGCAACGTCCGCAGCAAGTACCTCTGCGGACATGAGTTTTGTAGGAGACACGCAGCATGCGCTGTCTCCAAGGATGATCTCCAGTATTGGGACCCTCAGGTATGTACTGTATGCACTAACCTGATTACTGAGGCTTTTGATTCCCCTAGGACGGCGGAATCAAGGGATATAGCAAGGGAGAAGCTTCGTACCTGGGTAAGGGGCTTCCAAAAGAACACCTCTGGCCCTTATCTTCCAAGTGAGAAGATGAGGGCGTATCTTTTTCCCAAGGCATCAGCTGATGCAGTGATTCCCCAGCCTCAAGAGGAGATCCCCCAAGATCAGGTCCAGGTGGACGTTGAAGTCGCGGTAGCGATGCAAGACATCCAGTTAGATGACAGGATGTCTGACGTGGACGAGCGTTTGGAACAAGACCTCCTGGCAGAAGGTCAGGATGAAGTTCAAGCCCCGGACGTCGTAGAGGATGAGGTCGACGAGGTGTCGGCTACTCCGATTCAGATTCCGGAACCTATTCCCTCAACATCGGCCGGTCTCCCAGTAGAGCTGGGACAGGCCCTCTCTTTGATTGTTGGAATGATCCAACAAATGCAGAAGGAGAATCAGGAGAAGGCGGCTGCTATGGAACTGCGGATGCAGTCCCTGGCAGAATCACATGGGCCCCGGAAAAGGCTCAATGTGAAACACCTTCCCTTATGCTCAGATGCTAACCCATGGAGGTATGCTGAGCACATGCCGATGACGGCTGGAAAGATCGTCATCTCGGATAAGCTGGGTTCAGTTCCCCTAGAGGAGGTGGAATTCTGGCCCAGCAAGGCATCATATCTGGACTGCTATGTCCGGCTGAGAAAAGAACCAGCTTCAAGGGAGGAGACAGAGCCGAAGGAGGTCATAATCATGGACCACGCTAAGGCTCAAGCCCTACTTTCATCCTCGATGAAGGAGAAGGGCTTCTCTAACTCGAAGGTAGCTGCATTGAGCAAGAAGCTCCCTTCCTTTGTGTCCTCTCCTGCTAGAGCCTTCCCCTTTTTACAGAAAGGGATTGCGGCTGTCCTAAAGGCAGTCGAGGCCGGCAAGCCTTGCCCCTCCCTGGAGGAGTGTAAACCCTTGTCGCTGGCCCTGCCTATGGACCACAAAGACTGGAAGGATGTCCATCTGACGTTCTCAGTGGGAAAGTTGGAGGCTGATATTGCCGGACGGCAATTCGGCGAGGACCTCCCTAAGCTGTCCGACTCTCTTTTACGAAGAGAGTTCGAGACAAAAGAAAGACTGGCTGCCTCAATGTCTCATCAGACTACTCTTGAGACGATGGCAAGTGACCCCAAGGTCCATGAAATGTTCATGGTGGTGGCTAAGACTCACCTAGCCACAGTGACGAAGGACCTTTATAGCTTCGTCAAGGCAAGGAGAGCTTGTAGAGAGTTCGTGTTCACCGGGGCTACGGTGAGGCACGAGCCAAGGAAGTTAATCTCCTCCAACATTTGGGGAAAAGACCTTTTCCCTACCGATGTGGTCAAAGAAGTTGTTGATAAGGCCGCCGTGGAGAATAGAAACCTTCTCCAGAAGTGGGGCCTGGCTATCAAAAGAAAGTCTTCCCCGGATGAGGGTCCTCAACCAAAGAGGAAGAATATGAGGACTAGGCTACCGTCTTGGCCAGCCAAGTCCTCTAGACAGCAACAGCAACTGCAATTGCCATTGCCTCCAGTGCCCCAGATGGTGGGACAAACCCCGACCACTTTTCAGTGGGTACCCCAGGCTGTGCCAGGTCAGTCCACGGCATTCACCCCAACGTTCGAAGGACAGTCTTCTTCCTTTCGAGCAAAGCCTAGAGGAGCAGCCAGAGGCTCGTCTAGGCGCCCCTCAAGGGGAAGGGGATTCAGAGGTGGTCGTGGTCAGGGAGGCAAGACCTCAGGACGGCAGTCCAAGTGAAATGATACCGGTAGGAGGGAGACTGATGAAATTTTGGGATCGTTGGACCTTCGATCCCTGGGCCCAAAGCCTACTCAAGAATGGACTGGGCTGGAGCTGGTACAGCACTCCACCCCAGTGCCTTCGGTTTTTCCAACACTACACCCCCGTTCTGGAGGAGTACGTTCAAGAACTGTTGGAGAAAAAGGTGATCCGAAAGCTGAAGTCCATAAAATTCCAAGGGAGGCTGTTTTGTGTTCCCAAGAAAGACTCGGAAAAGCTCAGAGTCATTCTGGACTTGTCGCCACTCAACAAGTTCATAGTGAATTGCAAATTCAAAATGCTAACACTACAACACATAAGGACCTTACTGCCCAAGAGGGCATACTAAGTCTCTATAGACTTGTCAGACGCCTATTGGCACATTCCAATCTGCCGTCGACTCTCCCCCTACCTAGGGTTCAGGCTACAACGGAGACTATACACCTTCAGAGCTATGCCATTCGGGCTAAACATAGCCCCAAGGATTTTCACGAAGCTTGCGAGCGCAGCTCTCAAACAATTACGCCTAAAGGGAATTCAGGTAGTAGCCTACCTGGACGACTGGCTGGTGTGGACAGCATCCGAGACCGAATGCTTGCAAGCTTCCAGTCAGGTGATCCAGTTCCTAGAGTACCAAGGCTTCAAGATCAACAGAAAAAAGTCTCGACTTTCTCCATCCCAAAAGTTCCAGTGGCTGGGAATCCACTGGGACCTTTTGTCACACTGTTTCTCCATCCCGACGAAGAAAAGGAAGGAGATAGCGGGCTCTGTCAAGAGACTCCTAGATTCCGAAAGGATATCAAGACGCGAACAGGAGAGGGTACTAGGCTCTCTCCAGTTTGCTTCGGTGACAGACCCAGTGCTAAGAGCACAGCTAAAGGATGCAACCGGAGTTTGGAGAAGGTATGCATCAAACGCGCGAAGAGATCTGAGAAGACCAGTGCCGCCTCGGCTACGTACTCTTCTCAGGCCTTGGTCCCGAGCCAGACATCTAAAGAAGTCGGTTCTTCTTCAGCCGATGACGATTCACTCAGACGCCTCAAAAGAGGGATGGGGAGGTCACTCTCATCGGAAAAAAGTCCAGGGGACTTGGTCCAAGCTATTCAGGACCTTTCACATAAACTTTCTAGAAGCTATGGCAGTGCTCCTTACCTTAAAGAAAGTCTCCCCGCGTCACTCGATCCACATAAGATTAGTGATGGACAGCGAGGTGGTTGTGAGATGCTTGAATCGACAAGGGTCGAGGTCACCACCTCTCAACCAAGTGATGTTGGCCACTTTCCGATTGGCGGAAAAGAAGAAGTGGTACCTGTCGGCAGTTCACCTTCAAGGAGTCCGCAACGTGACAGCGGACGCTCTATCCAGGTTCACACCGATAGAGTCGGAATGGTCCTTAGACGCAGGATCATTCTCCTTCATTCTGAATCAAGTCCCAGAACTGCAGATAGACCTCTTTGCGACGAAAGACAACAAGAAGTTGCCCTTGTACGTATCCCCGTACGAGGACCCCTTAGCGGAAGCAGTGGACGCGATGTCCCTCGACTGGAACAGATGGTCCAGGATTTATCTGTTCCCCCCTCACAACCTTCTGTTGAGGGTCCTCAACAAACTGAGATCCTTCAAGGGGGTAGCGGCAATAGTGGCCCACAAGTGGCCCAACAGCATGTGGTTCCCCTTGGCGTTGGAACTACAGCTGAAGTTTGTGCCGCTACCACATCCAGTTCTGACCCAGTGAGTCCAGAAGTCAACTGTCTGCGCTTCATTACAGAAAACCCGGACCCTGCAGCTCATGATTTTCTCGCCCTTGCGGTGAGAAAGCGTTTCGGGATTTCGAAAGCCAGCATAGACTTCCTAGAGGAATATAAGTGCAAATCGACTAGAAGGCAATATGAGTCATCTTGGAGAAAATGGGTGGCCTTTGTAAAGGCAGAGAATCCGCAGGAGATCTCAACAGACTTCTGCTTATCTTTCTTCATCCACCTCCATGGTCAAGGGTTGGCAGCTAACACGATTTCAGTGTGTAAATCTGCTTTGATGAGACCCATTTTATTTGCCTTCCAGATCGACCTAGGTAACAAGATCTTTAATAAAGTTCCGAAAGCCTGTGCTAGGCTCAGACCTTCAGCACCTCCAAAGCCCATCTCATGGTCTTTAGACAAAGTTCTTCATTACGCCTCCCTGTTGAGCAATGAAGAATGTGCGTTAAAGGATTTGACACAAAAAGTTATTTTCCTATTTGCACTCGCGTCCGGGGCCAGGGTTAGTGAGATT
>NC_090743.1:33363468-33375968 GCF_036898095.1 Palaemon carinicauda
GTTGTAAGTTATACCAGGTATGTCCGCGCGCACGCACGCACAAGCACATACATACATACACACACATACACACACACACACACACACACACATATATATATATATATATATATATATATATACATATATATATATGAATGATAAAAAAACAAGAAATAGTCGTTTATAGTCCACTGCAGGACAAAGGCCTCAGACATGCCCGTTTTCATCACCACGCTGGCCAACCGCGAATTGGTGATGGTTTTAGACTTTTGTCTAATCCCTCACAGAAAACCACATTACCATGGGTGACCCTGACACTTATAGATTGCTGAACATGACATTACACAAATCCTCTTTCACCACGTTAAGGCATTCTCACTCAGAAAGGGATATAACGAGCACTTATTTGTGTTACAAACAAAAAGGATTGGTGAATGCAAGTGAGGTTTATTCAATAGATAACGAACTTATATACAACAGTTGAGAGGAATAATACCACAAAATTTCAATCAATATAAAACATACGAAGGCAAGCTTAAACAGGTTTTTCTATTATGAGTGCTGGAGAGAGCGAGCTAAATAAAAGCAATATCAGCGTATGAGTGTGTATGAAACACGTGCGGTACAAATTGTCTTCGAGTAGTATTGTGAAATCAAGGTTCATAATACTGATTGGAGGATACGTATCTCATAATGAATGTCTTTTTCTATAATCTCACGTTCATAATAGCACTGCAAGCTACAGAGCTTTTTTGTCTTAGCCGGGGATCAATAAACACATTAAGATATCCTTCAAATCTTAGGATTGAACATTATCATCATCCTCCGACGCATATTGAAGCAAGGGGCCTCCGTTAGATTTCTCCAGTAGTTTCTATCTTGAGCTTTAATTCAATATTTTTCAATTCATCATCACCTACTTCGCGCTTCATAGTCCTCAGCCATGTAGGCCTGGGGCTTCCAACTCTTCTAGTGCCTTGTTTTGCTTTAGTCATAACAATTATTAGGATAATAAGCTACGGTAATTATAACAAAGGATGACGGAGATCAGTAAAATATTTACAGTACAAAATAGATGTTGACTTCTTTATAGAATATAATAAAGCTGAACTAAAAATTATAACTATGTAAAATCATTTTTGCGTATTTTTCGAAAACTATTAATAAAAAATTAAGACAGAAACTGCATGTAATTCAATGAAATAAATATAATCATAATCAGCATATAATAACACGGACGTAAAATTTTTGCAAGCTAACAAAAAAAAAAAATTTTTTTTTAAATCTTCCCTAAAGGAACAAACGCTGTGCAAATACAAAATATATTCATGAAAAATACCGTTCACATTTTAACCCCTGAACCGCTGATAGGGTCCCCACGGGACAAAATACGCTGATAAAGCATATCATAATAGAGCCCTTTGTAAGAATGCTGGTGATATGCAGGTGGACATGAATGAAGATATGGGATATATTCTATTTTTCGAGAGAGAGAGAGAGAGAGAGAGAGAGAGAGAGAGAGAGAGAGAGAGAGAGAGAGAGAGAGAGAGGGCAAAGGCTAGCCTAGTAAAATGAGAGAGAGAGAGAGAGAGAGAGAGAGAGAGAGAGAGAGAGAGAGAGAGAGAGAGAGAGAGAGAGAGAGAGAGAGCAAAGGCTAGATGAGAGAGAGAATTTAAAAGGGCAAAGGCTAGACTAGTAAAATGAGAGAGAGAGAGAGAGAGAGAGAGAGAGAGAGAGAGAGAGAGAGAGAGAGAGAGAGAGAGAGAGAGAGAGAGCAAAGGCTAGATGAGAGAGAGAATTTAAAAGGGCAAAGGCTAGACTAGTAAAATGAGAGAGAGAGAGAGAGAGAGAGAGAGAGAGAGAGAGAGAGAGAGAGAGAGAGAGAGAGAGAGAGAGAGAGAATTTGAAAGGGCAAAGGCTAGACGAGAGAGAGAGAGAGAGAGAGAGAGAGAGAGAGGAGAGAGAGAGAGAGAGAGAGAGAGAGAGAGAGAGAGAGAGAGAGAGAGAGAATTTGAAAGGGCAAAGGCTAGACGAGAGAGAGAATTTGAAAGGGCAAAGGCTAGACTAGTAAAATGAGAGAGAGAGAGAGAGAGAGAGAGAGAGAGAGAGAGAGAGAGAGAGAGAGAGAGAGAGAGAGAGAGAGAGAGAGAGATTTGAAAGTGCAAAGGCTAAAATAGCAGCATGGGAAATATAATTCTAATCCAACGACGGAAGAAATTATAATCTAGATATATCTTATCCGTCTGGTAGGAGTTATTTATTATAGGTTTCCTACATCCCATAATAATGAGGGAACAATAATATTATATGTTATGACGAGAATATTTACCTAAGCCAAGGGCAATAGTAACAATTCTATAGCAGGGATAATTAATACATGTATTACGGCTGACATTGGTTTGAAAGTATTTTTTTTTTTTAATCCACATGAAGAAATCATAATAAAAGTTGAAATTGAATTACATCTACAGGACAAAATCCTTAGAAACACATTAAAAGATTTTCCAAACAGATTAAGGATAAGTAAGTTTATAGAATTACAAGAGTACCGTAGTAACGCGTTCGCCTAGCATTCGCATGGTAGCAAATCGATCCCAGCCATGGAACGTAAATTTAAACTGTTTACTGGGGAGGCCACTGCTGTGGTTGGTCATCATAGTGGGATGCTGGGGTTGCCCGGCTGACGTTCTGGTGAGCATCTACTATGATGAAACTGGAACTGAAACCTGACAACTTAATCTTTATTTTAAACGACAAATAACCTTCAAGGTTATTATTTAAATAAGAATTTCCGCGATTCCTTTAGCTAACAAACCCTAACTAACTTCTGATTTAAAACAAAAGTTAGAAAATAGATTCTTATCTAATAAAGGCTCCTTGTCATATCAGCTCGAAACCTCTCAATAATCAACACTGACATATCGTTCTAAGATAAAGAAAGCCATTTATAGCTATAATAATGTTCTAAGAACAAAGTTTGATATAAACCGCCACTTCCGTTGGTTCTTCGGACACTGAACAATGCTTCATAATGAAGTTAATGAAGCCAGTTACCTTGAATTTATAGTCAAGAACTTCCATTTGCATGCGCTGATGAAACAACCACGCAATGATTTTGTGAAATCTAAACTGTATCCTTCATGAAATAAAAGCTAAAGCTGACAAAAGTTTAATAAAAGCATGTCCAATATATAATGAAGAGCAAGTGTTCGGAAATTATATATATATATATATATATATATATATATATATATATATATATATATATATATATATATATATATATATATATATATATATATATGTATTATATATATATATATATATATATATATATATATATATATATATACACAGCATATATATATGTGTATATATATGTGTATATATATATATATATATATATATATATATATATATATATATATATATATATTAGAGCCACGGAAAAAAAATGAAGAATTGATTGTAGTTAGTACTTTCGTCTATTAGGAACATAAACAGACTCAACAATGAAAATACATATACAAATACGTATTTATACAGAAGGGGATCGAACAGCTGTAAATTTCGTAATAATTCCGAAAAAGTCAGATTTTAGATAAGAGGATAATATCGGATTAACGGAAAACAGACTAGTGAGGAAATTAATTATTATTATTATTATTAGAAAGCTACACCTGTTGTTGGTAAAGCCGTGTGCTATAACCCCAAGGGCTCCAACAAGGAAAAATATTTATTCCTGTCACGCTGAACGGCACCCACTCTGAAAACCACATCTCCAACAAATTGCAAAAAAAAAAAAAAAAAAAAAAAACTAACGTATTGTAGTTCGGGAAGGGGGAAGGGGTGAGAAGGGGTAAAACAGTCTCTGAGCAAATGCGTGCATATCTATCTAATTATTTAACAGTCATTGTGACAGGTCGTGTACACTAACATAAAATCCGTGAAGACTTTTCTGAACACCTTTCTTAATATTAATTCGAACCCGTCTATATATAAAAAAGAAAATGGAACAAAAGCTCCGAAGGAACCCATAGGCTTAGTAACCCCTTTTCTATCTCATCAAGTCCCCCCAAACACCCAACAGCCCCCCCCCCCCCTCGCAGGAACTTATTTCCTCTTAGGCCGCCAAAGGAGCCTTTGGAATACAGATTGTTATCAGGTAGTCCGGTGGATCTTTATGACGGTACTTAGGCATTCTACTTTACATATATGAATATTTTTGGAAGGGGGGATGGGAGGGAGAGGGAGAGGGTGAGGGGGAGGGGGGAGAGAGGGGGCAGGGAGAAAGGGGAGAGAGAAATGGGAGAGAGAAAGGGAGAGAGAGGGGTTAAGGAGAGGTAAGGTGGGTGGCTCTCCTTGCCTACCTCTCCATTGCTTGGCTTTCTTCTTCTCTCTCTTTCTGTTGAATACTGCAGGGATCTAAATGACTTACTTTGTTCCTTCGTTTTTTTTAATAAATATTAAATCAAACTTTAATTTAAGAGACTTCAGAATATGTTTTGTTAATTACTCATGTCAAAAGTTTTTATTTGCTTTTTTTAATGTAGCATTTACGTAAAGAAAAACCAACTAATTTATTAATTCCTGTTTTTGCTTCTTTTTCACTTTTTTCCGATTTATTTCCTAATTTGCCGAATATAAATTTTTTTCCTTATTCAAAGAGTGAATTTCATATTGTTTAATTCAGCAAGGCTAATTTTTTCCTTCTCTTATTCCCGGAACATTGCAGAGTTTAGGTGATTATATATATATTTTTTTTTCCCTTGTAAATCGCCTGTTCATTAATTATTCAATCAAAATTATTAATAGATAGTTTTCATTTCTCATTATTTACAGCTTCGAAAACGCCAATAAGATCATAATTAATTCAATTTCATTAATTGTTATTCAAACAACTTATTCTTTTAAAAGGAATCAAAACGTAACTTTCCACAACGTCTGTCTAATGTAATTATAACATATGGTTCGTTTCAAGTTTCCAATCGATTAATTTTATTTTTTTTAATCTTTTGTAGTCTTTTTCTAATTGTATCTCTACCAACACAATTTCTAAATGTATTTCTAATCGCTAGAACTGTCCATTTTCACTTCCAATATTCATGATATGTCTTTTCAATGTACTAATGATGCTTTAATCCTTTAAGAACAAAAATAATTATAATTATTATTAGTGTACGTTCCCCATAAAAATTGACTGCTAACTATTTTCATAGGTATGCACACACACACATACTCACAAGCAACCCGACCTCACCATAGTATGACTACTCCTCATCTCCCACTAACCAAGGGATGGGGAGAGCTGAGCGTAACCGGAAAGATTATATATATATATATATATATATATATATATATATATATATATATATATATACATATATATATATATACATATATATATGTATATATACATATACATATATATATATATATATATATATATATATATATATATATATACATACATATATATTTATGTATGAATATATATATATACATACAATATATATATATATATATATATATATATATATATATATATATATATATATATAGCGTGAACGGAAAGATATCTATCTATCTATCTATCTATCTATCTATCTATCTATCTATCTATCTATATATATATATATATATATATATATATATATATATATATATATATAAACTCTTGCTCTTTATTAAATAGGGGAGAATCAGTTGATCATATCACAAATCTCTGAAAGAAGAGAGGTTCCGCTTTGAGGTTTAAAGGTCATTCATGAATGGCAAAGGCAAGGGACTGTGACATTACCCTAGCAAGCAGGAAACTGACCATATATCCATATGATCAGCGCACAGGCCCCTCTCCACCCAAGCTACGACCAGGAGGGCTAGGCAATGGCTGCTGATGACTCAGCAAGCAGACCTATAGGCTCCCCAAAACCTCCCATTCCTAGCTCGCAAGGATGATGAGGTTGCAGACACTACAGCAACTATCGAGCTTCACCGCGACTCTAACCCCTGTCCGACGATTGCCAGGCAGGGACGTTACTAATAGGCCATCGCATTAATACCTCACTTAAATACATTTACAGGTTTACATAATTTATTTTTCTTCTAACTATGCAATTGCTATATAGAACAAGCAGCTTTGTACCATATGATTTCAATAGCCGAAGACGTAAAGAAAAGTTCCCGAACAGATTAAAAAAAAAATTTTTGGCCAGCCCTGCACTAGAGGAGAATAGACGTTATTACATTTTAATTGGCAGCCAGCCACCAATTCAAGATAACCCACGATGGAAGTTGTCTTAAAAATTCCCTCTCATTATACAGAAATTAATCTCCAAGTATAAATAAATCCTACATCAACTCCCTTAAGAAGTTGGTCATTATTGACAAGGGTTACTTCAATGCACATGAAAAATATCTACGGGAATATCACGTCACATTTAAGTATTGACTTTGCCAAAATGACTATTATTTATCCTGTACGTCGATCATAAAGAGTCTTCTTCCGTTGTCGACATATCGAGCGTAAGGAAAATATGCATAAAAATGAAATCCAAAAAAAAAGAAAACTATACTCATGTACAGAGTGGTTACCTCTTGCTACTCAACATACCAGAGACCTCGACGCAATGACCTTAGATGTCAGGATGCCAGAAAACCTCAAATCAATCAATCAATCGACAGAAGAGACCCTGCATGGAATCCTGCAATAATAAATCGTGCCTCCGAGAAAAAGACTTTCGCAAACAGCACCAAGATTACAAAATAATTATGTATGGTACAATTTTCACGGCATGGTACAACTGAAAAGGGAGGTTGTTTCCTTGTTTTTATTTATATCATAAGTGTCTTATGTTATTAAAAGAAGAATTATTAATGAAAATAAGTTCATTGTTATCCACTCTTTAAGGGATTTTGAAAAAAAACAAGGTAATTTTCCAGATCTTCTCTAAGCTGTGAGCAGATTTACAAATATCGATAAGACAAAAATAATATAAAACGCATCTTTTATATAAAACAAGCGACATCAAAAATGTATAAAACAAAATTCAATAAAATAGAGTTGAAATTAAAAATATGCGATATAAAATATTTATAAATCAAATTCTCAATAAAATAAAAGTTGAAATTAAATAAGGCACAAAACTGCAGTATACGTATTCTAAATATGGCAAATTTAAAACGCCCTAACTCGATTACACTTCAAAATTAACCAATCGGTAAAAAAGCCAGGTAAAAAATAATAAGAGAGGTTTTCTTTCGTGATAATAAATTAAAACAAATAGTCGTTAAGATACGGAAATAAATTAGCACGAGTACATATATACATTGAAGTCATTATATTTAAGAATATAAAAAACAAAATGTACTTTAACAAGAAATGTGTTTGTATATATTTAGTGTGCTTTAACGAAAATTGTGTGTTTGTATATATGTTGTGTACTTTAACAAGAAATGTGTTTGTATATATTTAGTATGCTTTAACAAAAATTGTGTGTGTTTGTATATATGTAGTGTACTTTAACAAGAAATGTGTGTGTATATATTTAGTGTGCTTCAACAAGAATTGTGTGTGTTTGTATATATGTAGGGTCCTTTAACAAGAAATGTTAATGTTCTTTTTCCCAACAAATAGTGAAAAGAAATGGAAGATGAAACACAACGAAAATAGTACGGGAAAAACACAAAACCATTATATTTAAGATTATGAAAAACAAAAAATTGCTCAACGCATGACGTCATCCACACAACTCGAAAGATGACGCCCTGATCGCTGCCTGAAATAGCAACCGGAGAAGAGATAAATGAATGGTTGCAAATGAATATTTTTCACCAAAGCCAGGAAAGAGTAACGCCCCTTCAACCTGATATTTCATCCACTAGCTTCCGGCGATATAACTTTATTGGATGTCACACTGGTGTGCGTGCTCGGATTTCATACAAACAAGTACGTGCGTGTGTACGTTGCGTGCATTTGAACACACAGAGTTCTTGTTAAAGTACAATACTTATATACACACACAATTCTTGTTAAAGCAAACTACATATATACAAAAACAAACAATTCTTGTTAAACAACACTAAACATAAACACAAACATTTCTTGTTGAAGCACACTAAATATATACAAACACACATTTCTTGTTAAAGGACCCTACATATATACAAACACAATTCTTGTTGAAGCACACTAAATATATGCAAACACACATTTCTTGTTAAAGTATACTACATATATACAAACACACACAATTTTTGTTAAAGCACACTAAATATATACAAACACACATTTCTTATTAAAGTACACTACATATATACAAGTACACACATAATTCTTGGTAGAGTACTCTAATTGCATACAAAACCACAGAATTCTTGTTAAAGCACACTACATATATACAAACACACAATTCTTGTTAAAGTACACTACATATATACAAACACACACAATTATAATAACCATTTTTCTACTAAAAACTTAAAAAATTCTGTAAAAATAAATATCTTTTATAAATGCACATACGTATGCAAATAAACTCGCATAAATAATATATCTACTCGTACAAGCAACCACATTTATTATGTAAACAAATAAGGATGCATAATGAAAATATAAAACACGTTTTTCATTTAGAGGGAAATTTAACAAGCACATAATTCCTTCAGAAGCACACACACACACACACACACACACACACACTGGATGCCTATACATACCGAAAAGACAATTCGATTATCAAGATGATTGCAATGACACTCACATACACACACACACACACACACACACACATACACACACACGCTGGATGCCTATACATACCGAAAAGACAATTCGATTATCAAGATGATTGCAATGACACACACATAAACACACGCACACCCACACACACACACACACACACACATATATATATATATATAATATATATATATACATATATATATATATATATATATATATATATATATATATATATATATATAGATATATATTCTACAAATTTAATAGATGTAGATCAACTTATATGGAAAAGAAATCCAATAAACTTTACAGGATTTAAGAAAAAATAATAATTATCTTATTTTCCCTGGCATTTATAAATCATCTCTATTTTCTACGATTTAAATTCCGTCTCAATCTTGATAGCTAAATGTGACTGAAACTTGCTACAATACTTAGAGCTCATTTACAAGCGGCAGCGACTATCCTTGAAACACGAAAGTCAACGAATTCCGTAAAACCGTTTTGCACGAATTCGTATCGTAGGTTTAAAGGTTTAAAGGCCGCTCATTAATGGCAGAGGTAAGGGACAATGAAACTGCCTTAGCGAGCAGGACAATGTCCTAGAGACTGATCAGCGTTCAAGCCACCCAAGTTAGGACCACGGAGGACCAGGCAATAGCTGTAGATCTATAGGCTTCCCCAAACCTCCCTCCTTAGCTCACAAGGATGGTGAAGTTGCAACGACAGAAGGAACTAAAGAGTTTAAGGGTGACTCGAACCAAAGTCAGACGATCACAAGGCTAGGCCGTTACCAACAGACCTTATTTCAATATATACATATATACACAGGTAGTAGGTTGGCCAGGGCACCAGCCACCCGTCGAGATACTACAGCTAGAGAGTTAGGGGGTCCTTTGACTGGCCAGACAGTACCATATTGGATCCTTCTCTCTGGTTACGGTTCTTTCCCTTTGCCTACATAGACACCGAATAGTCTGGCCTATTCTTTACAGATTCTCCTCTGTCCTCATACACCTGACAACACTGAGATTACCAAACAATTCTTCTTCACCCAAGGGGTTAACTACGGCAATGTAATTGTTCAGTGGCTACTTTCCTCTTGGTAAGGGTAGAAGAGACTCTTTAGCTATGGTAAGCAGCTCTTCTAGGAGAAGGACACTCCAAAATCAAACCATTGTTCTCTAGTCTTGGGTAGTGCTATAGCCTCTGTACCATGGCCTTCCACTGTCTTGGGTTAGAGTTCTCTTGCTTGAGGGTACACTCAGGCACACTGTTCTATCTAGTTTCTCTTTCTCTTGTTTTGTTGAAGTTTTTATTGTTTATATAGGAAATATTTATTTTAGTGTTGTTACTATTCTTAAAATATTTTATTTTTCCTTGTTTCCTTTCCTCACTGAGCTATTTTCCCTGTTGGGGCCCCTGGGCTTATAGCATCCTGCTTTTCCAACTAGGGTTGTAGCTTAGCATTTAATAATAATAATAATAATATCTTTGCAACAAATAAGAAAATTTGATGTTGAACAGTTTTAAGTTTTTTCATCACCATAACTGTTATGTTTGAAATAAATTTCTAACTAATAAAAATATTAGACAGTTCGTTGGTTAATACCAAAAACCTACAACAGACTTAAAGAGAGGCTGATACGAAGAAAAACAAAAGCAAGAAGTGAACTGTAACACGAGGGAACCATCTAATGTTGAACAGTTTTGAATTTTTTCATCACCATAACTGTTATGTTTGGCTTAAATTCCGAACTAATAAAAATACCAAAAACCTACAACAGACTTCTGGAGGCTGATGCGAATGCAAAACAAAATTAAGAAGCGAACTGTAACACTAGCGAACCATTTAATGCGTCTTTTTTTCCCCCTTTTTTCAAACAAGAGAATCAGCGAGTTTTTCGCCCACACAAATGTCACCGCAGGTTACGGCCATAGGCAATGGGTCCCATCAATTTTCAACTATCCACTGGAGGTTAATTGGAGGACTCCATTCTCGTGTCAATGTCGTTATAGGATTTTGCGGTATTTTTAACAAAGACCTTTTATTGGATTTCGCGAATAAAGATACGCTTACCATAGGGAAATATTGCAGTGAATGGGAAAAAAACCCACATATGTACTCTTAAACATACGCAGGCTATATAAAGTATGTATGTATGTATGCATATATATATATATATATATATATATATATATATATATATATATATATATATATATATATATATATATATATATAAACATATTCAACAAGGACCCATATCCATGAAATTAACCAGCTAATGGAGAGAGCAACATTTATTATTATCATTATTATTATTATTATTATTATTACATTTATTATTATTATTATTTTTATTATTATTATTACTAGCTAAGCTACAACTGCATCTGGAAAAGCAGGAAGCTATAAGCCAAAGAGCTCCAACATCGAAAAATAGCAAAGTGAGGAAAAGAAATAAGGAAATTAATGAGCATTTAAAATAAAACACTATGAGAACACTAACATGACAATAAATCTTTTATATGTAAACTATAAAACGAAACTTATCTATTCAACATAAGAACATTCGCTGCAAGTTTGAACTTTTGAATTTCCACCAATTCAACTACCTGATTAGAAAGATTATTTCACAACTTGGTCGCAGCTGGAACAAAACTTCTAGATATTGTGTTGTATATAATTTATACATACATATATATATATAAATATATATATATATATATATATATATATATATATATATATATATATATATATATATATATATGTATATATATACCCTGTATATATATGTATGTATATATACATATACATACATACATACATACATATATATATATATATATATATATATATATATATATATATATATATATATATATATATATATGTGTGTGTGTGTGTGTGTGTGTGTGTATGAAAACACTCTCCAGATTCTTACCCATGGAAAATTCTATTTTTCTTTTTTATTGTTTTACCATAAAATCTTTTATAAAGTGACTTAAGGTTACTTATTGGGTTAGCTCATGTTTAATTTCATCTGATAAGTTATAAAGGGTATCTAGGATATAGTTTTCAAGTTTTCCAGTATTTCCAATGAAAACCCGAAGTCCGTACCCATGGGTTCTAACTACTGTAGAATACCTAAAACGGGAAACACGGAAGCAAAGCGGTCAGAGAATTCCAGGGCTTATAATTAACTGATTTACTTTCAAAACGTGAATGTTTAACTATAGTCCATTTCTTTTATCGAGGCAGATTTGCACCGACTCGCAGCGGTGCCCTTTTAGCTCGGAAAAGTTTCCTGATCGCTGATTGGTTAGAATTACCTCGTCCAACCAATCAGCGATCAGGAAACTTTTCCGAGCTAAAAGGGCACCGCTGCGAGTCGGTGCAAATCTGCATCGCTAAAAGAAATTGACTATAATTAATTTCACATGAAATGGGTGCTCTATATGACAGTGATAAAGAAATAACTAAAGTATTGAGAAAAAAAAAAAAAAAAAAAGAAGGAAGAGAGAGAATGTTCTTAAATGGGCTCGTAATGCGTAGCTAAGGGAAACCTTTCTTATATCCCTCGGGTCCAGAATGGATGGTCTCAGTATGTTTTTTTTTTTCTTATTTTTTTCTTGAGTTCTTTTTATCCGCTTCTGTGTCTTATCGTAGTCAAAGAAGTAAACAATTTTCCAAGGGACTTAGATTCTTATTGAGAAAGGGGGGGGGGGGTGGGGATCGGTGTTAGAACAATTGCCTGCGTATTCTATG
>NC_090743.1:33383468-33388468 GCF_036898095.1 Palaemon carinicauda
GACATTCCTGGTTGTTTTGCTTTAATAAATTTTAGCTATTTAGCTTTACATAGGATTTTCTTTCGTGCTTAGTATTATTTGGCGAAGTATTCGCCATTCTGGCCTACGCTAGGCCATGTAGCCTAGTCGTTTGGTCCTAGTACTTCATGCATGATTTTGGTTTTTCCGAGTGTAATTAAAATTTTATTGAAGCTTTAGGCTATATTTTATACATTTTAGACTGTGTGGAATATTTCCAAGATTGTATACGTGTGAGTTTCGGTGAATTAGGTAATCGATTCTCTTGGTGCCTAGGCTAATTGCTTATGGAGCCTTAGTATACTTTATCATACTCCCCGGTTGCTTTCTTTTCTTCGGAGAAGGTATGCAATCCCTTTCCCTCTGTTTAAGCCTTGGGCTTATCCCTAAGTGGTTTTTTCCGAATTTATTTTCGATAAAACTATACTAGGGTGTTACTGTACCTTCCTGTTCCTGTAGTTATGGTTCAAGAGGGACAGAACAACAGAGTTTTTAGTCTGAGTCCGTGTTGTCTGGCTTGGGGCAGAGTCCCCCTCGCTGACCTAACACTTACAAAGGGAGCTTAGCTCCCTTAGGTCACTACCGAAGGTTTCTGTAAGTTATGATTCCTTCTTTTGTGATCGACCAGACTAAGTCCTGTTGCTGTTCTCGGGGGAGGATAAGTTCTTCCCTTGGGAGTAGCAACGCCTTCCTTGCTTTGGTGCTCTGGAAGCTGGCAAGTATTGCTGGCCTTTCCCCTTAGATCTCCCTTAGGCTAAGATAAGTTTCTTGGCTGCGGGTGATCTGTCACTAAAGCAAGGTTGGCAGGACCCTCTTGTCCCTTCCCCCTCTATCTCCGTAATGGCCTAGCCATTACTGTACTGTACCTTGCCGGCCGGCAGAGCTGGCCGGCAGGGGTCTTACTGTACTGTACGTCGTTCTACTTCTGGACCTAGTATAGGTTGGGATGTGGAATTGACTCAGCCCATTGCCGGCCGGCAGAGCTGCTGGCCGGCAAGGGTCTTATGTTTTCGAGTGCTGCCCGGACCTCTCTTGGTCCCTCATCCATGCCTTCCGGCAGAGCCGGACGGCATTGGTCAAAGAAGCCTGAATTAGTTTCTCCCCTTCCTTATATGCACTCTTTCGGTTGCCGGGCTTGGGGGTTGTGTACACTCTTATCCCGGCATCCATTCTATTTTCTTCTAGTGCTGTACCTGTCCTGGCTGCCGGCCTATGAGGCCGGCAGCCGGGCAGGTGTAGTCTTCTGGTTCTTTTGCTGCCGGCTGGCATCGGTCTTGTACCTTTGCCGGCCGGCTTATGTCAGTCCTTGTCTGCCGGTCACCAAGAGTGTGGCCGGCAGCTGGGTACTACCTTGTGTAGTTGCTGGCCGGCAGCCATTGCCGGGCAACACTGGCTGTTACCGGCCGGCAGTTGCTGTCGACCGGCACAGGCATTTGAACCAGAGTGCTGCCGCCCTATAGCTGTTAAGTAGTATACTTTAAAGCTAGTTGTGGTGTGTGCCGGCCGGCAAAGGCAGGCCGGCACACATCCTCCTATACTGTACTAGTATTCTTCTGTATAGCATATACAGTAAGAAGAAAACTATAGTAAAGGTTTAGGTACAGCACTGTATCTTCTAACACTATTGTGTTTTCTTGCACAGCCCTTTGCTGTTGCCCTCAGATAGGAAGCAGAGTTCTTCCCTGTCTATTATCCAGGATTTTAAAATCATTGCCTAGGTGTGAGCTCCACCTGTTTCCTCTGGAAACCTTGCATTGGTTACTCTAGAAGAGATAAACCATTTTGATTTTATTATCTGGAAGGCTGCAACAATGGGTTGTGAGGGAAACACAAGTGTGTGTCTTTCCTTTATGAATTGTTATGCTATACTATGCATATCCAGTGATACATAGTTCACTTGATACTCATGGAAATTTCTTCTCTTTACAGGAGGACCCTCCGAAGTGCGGAAATGTTTTCTGCAATGTCCGCAGCAAGAACCTCTGCGGACATGAGTGTTGTAGGAGACACGCAGCATGCGCTGTCTCCAAGGATGATCTCCAGTATTGGGACCCTCAGGTATGTACTGTATGCACTAACCTGATTACTGAGGCTTTTGATTCCCCTAGAACGGCGGAATCAAGGGATATAGCAAGGGAAAAGCTTCGTACTTGGGTAAGGGGCTTCAAGAAGAACACCTCTGGCCCTTATCTTCCAAGTGAGAAGATGAGGGCGTATCTTTTTCCCCAGGCATCAGCTGAGGCAGTGATTCCCCAGCCTCAAGAGGAGATCCCTCAAGATCAAGTCCAGGTGGACGTGGAAGTCGCAGTCGCGATGCAAGACATCCAGTTGGATGACAGGATGTCTGACCTGGACGAACGTTTGGAAGAAGACCTCCTGGCAGAAGGTCAGGATTAAGTTCAAACCCCGGATGTCGTAGAGGATGAGGTCGACGAGGTGTCGGCTTACTCCGGTTCAGATGCCCGGAGCCTATCCCCTCAACATCGGCTGGTCTCCCAGTAGAACTGGGACAGGCCCTCTCTTCGATTGTTGGAATGATCCAACAAATGCAGAAGGAGAATCAGGAGAAGGCGGCTGCAATGGAACTGCGTATGCAGTCCTTGGCAGAATCACATGGGCCCCAGAAAAGGCTCAATGTGAAAGACCTTCCCATATGCTCAGATGCTAACCCATGGAGGTATGCTGAGCACATGCTGATGACGACTGGAAAGATCGTCATCTCGGATAAAGCTGGGTTCTGTTCCCCTAGAGGAGGTAGAATTCTGGCCCAGCAAGGCATCATATCCGGACTGCTATGTCCGGCTGAGAAAAGAACCAGCTTCAAGGGAGGAGCACAGAGCCGAAGGAGGTCATTATATATGGACCACGCTAAGGCTCAAGCCCTACTTTCATCCTCGATGAAAGAGAGGGGCTTCTCTATATTCGAAGGTAGCTGCATTGAGCAAGAAGCTCCCTTCTTTTGTGTCCCTCCTCCTGATAGAGCCTTCCCCTTTTTTACAGAAAGGGTTTGCCGGCTGTCCCTAAAGGCAGTCGAGGCCGGCAAGGCCTTGCCCCTCCCTGGAGGAGTGTAAACCCTTGTCGCTGGCTCTGCCTATGGACCACAAAAGACTGGAAGGATGTCCATCTGACATTCTCAGTGGGAAAGTTGGAGGCTGATATTGCCGGACGGCAATTCGGCGAGGACCTCCCCAAGCTGTCCGAATCTCTTTTACGAAGAGAGTTCGAGGACAAAAGACAGACTGGCTGCCCTCAATGTCTCATCAGACTACTCTTGAGATGAATGGCAAGTGACCCTAAGGTCCATGAAATGTTTCATGGTAGTGGCTAAGTCTCACCTAGCCACAGTGACGAAGGACCCTTTATGGCTTCGTCAAGGCAAGGAGAGCTTGCAGGGAGTTCGTGTTCACCGGGGGCTTCGGTGAGACACGAGCCAAGGAAGTTAATCTCCTCCAACATTTGGGGGAAAAGACCTTTTCCCCTACCGATGTGGTCAAAGAGGTTGTTGATAAGACCGCCGTGGAGAATAGAAACCTTCTCCAGAATGTGGGGCCTTGGCTATCAAAAGAAAATTTTCCCCGGATGAGGGTCCTCAACCAAAGAGGAAGAATATGAGGACTAGGCTATCGTCTCGGCCAGCCAAGCCTTATAGACAGCAACAGCAACTGCAATTGCCTTTGCCTCCAGTGCCCCAGATGGTGGCAAAAAACCCCGACTACTTTTCAGTGGGGTACCCCCAGGCTGTGCCAGGTCAGTCAACCACATTTGCACCCCAACGTTCGAAGGACAGTCTTCTTCCTTTCGTGCAAAACCTAGAGGAGCAGCCAGAGGCTCGTCTAGGCGCCCCTCAAGGGGAAGGGATATTCAGAGGTGGTCGTGGTCAGGGAGGCAAGACCTCAGGACGGCAGTCCAAGTGAAACGATACCGGTAGGAGGAGAGACTGATGAAATTTTGGGATCGCTGGACCTTCGATCCCTGGGCCCAAAGCCTACTCAAGAATGGACTGGGTTGGAGCTGGTACAGCACTCCAACCCCGTGCCTTCGGTTTTTCCAACACTCCACCCCCCGTTTTGGAGGAGTACGTTCAAGAACTGTTGGAGAAAAAGGTGATCCGAAAGGTGAAGTCCATCAAATTCCAAGGGAGGCTGTTTTGTGTTCCCAAGAAAGACTCGGAAAAGCTCAGAGTCATTCTGGACTTGTCGCCACTCAACAAGTTCATAGTGAATTGCAAATTCAAGATGCCTAACACTGCAACACATAAGGACCTTACTGCCCCAAGAGGGCATACTCAGTCTCTTATAGACTTGTCAGACGCCTATTGGCACATTCCAATCAGCCGTCGACTCTCCCCCTACCTAGGGTTCAGGCTACAACGGAGACTGTACGCCTTCAGAGCCATGCCATTCGGGCTAAACATAGCCCCCAAGGGATTTTCACGAAGCTTTGCGAGCGGCAGCTCTCAAACAATTACGCCTAAAGGGAATTCAGGTAGTAGCCTACCTGGACGACTGGCTGGTGTGTGGGCAGCATCCGAGACCGAATGCTTGCAAGCTTCCAGTCAGGTGATCCAGTTCCTAGAGTACCTAGGCTTCAAGATCAACAGAAAAAAAGTCTCGACTTTCTCCATCCCAAAAGTTCCAGTGGCTGGGAATCCACTGGGAACCTTTTGTCACACAGTTTCTCTCCATCCCGACGAAGAAAAGGAAGGAGATAGCGGGCTCTGTCAAGAGACTTCTAGATTCCGAAAGGATATCAAGACGCGAACAGGAGAGGGTACTAGGCTCTCTCCAGTTTTGCTTCAGTGACAGACCCAGTGCTAAGAGCACAGCTAAAGGATGCAACCGGAAGTTTGTAGAAGGTATGCATCAAACGCGCGAAGAGACCTGAGAAGACCAGTGCCGCCTCGGCTACGTACTCTTCTCAGACCTTGGTCCCAAGCCAGACATCTAAAGAAGTCGGTTCTTCTTCAGCCACCTCCCCCCGTC
>NC_090743.1:33398468-33400968 GCF_036898095.1 Palaemon carinicauda
ATATATACACATAATCAGATACCTATTATATAGGGGTAAATAACCAATATTGTTTTCCTTATGTGATATTGGGTAATTATAATCCTTGTTTTTTTTTTTTTTGCATTCATGGATTGGATTTATCAATTTGGGCCATTAGGCAGGTGCCGGGCTAGGGAGTCCATGCATTTGCATTAGGAAGTAAATGTTGAGAGGTTGGACAACAAAATGAATGGAAGGTGCAAAGACAGCACCCAATTGTCATTGCATTATTATTATTATTATTATTATTATTATTATTATTATTATTATTATTATTATTATTATTATTATTATTGTTATTATTACTGCAAAAAAGCCAGATCCCATAAGCCCAAGGGCTCCAACAGGGAAAGATAACCTAGTGAGAAAAGGAAATAAGGAAATAAATAAACTACAGGAGAAGTGATGAACAATTGAAATAAAATATTTTAAGAACAGTAACAAAATTAAAATATATCTTTCATATACAAACTATAAAAACTTCAACATAGAAAAGAACGAGAGGAAAAAATAAGGTAAAATAGCGTGCCTGATTGTTCCATCAAGTAAGAGGAGAACTCTTCCCAAAGACAGTGGAAGACCATAGTACAGAGGCTATGGCACTACCCAAGACTAGAGAACAATGGTTTGATTTTGGAGTGTCCTTCTCCTAAAAGAGCAGATTACCATAGCTAAAGAGTCTCTTCTACCCTCACCAAGAGGAAAGTAGCCACTGAACAATTACAGTGCAGTAGTTAATCCCTTGAGCGAAGAAGAATTATTGGTAATCTCGGTGTTGTCAGGTGAATCAGGACAGAGCAGATTGTAGAAAGAATACGCCAGACTAGTCTTGGGTAGTGCCATAGCCTCTGTACTATGGTCTTCCACTGTCTTGAATTAGAATTCTCTTGCTTGAGGGTATACTCGACCACACTATTTTATCTTATTTCTCTTCCTCTTGTTCTGTTAAAGTTTTTGCAGTTTATATAGGGACTATTTATTTCAATGTTCTTACTATTCTTTAAATATTTCCTTTTCCTTTCCTCACTGGGTTAATATCCTTGTTGGAGCCCCTGGGCTTATGCCATCCTGTTTTTCCAACTAGGGTTGTAGCTTAGCAAGTAATAATAATAACAAATATTTGGGGTATGTGTAGGAAAAGGAAAAAATGAGCCGTAACCAGCGATAGGGATCTTTCCATCTTTTATCTAATCATCTTACTTGCATAATCTCTCCTATATCGCACCCTTTATAGTTAAGCACCAACAATGCTCACCGTATAATGTTAACCTTTAATTGTCTTTTCCTCAACTTGACAAATAAAAAATACTCCCACGGGAAGGAAGGACTAGTAAAGTGATAACCACTATTTGCATTATTACTATTATTATTATTATCATTGCTTTCTAAGCTACAACCCTAGTTAGAAAAGCTGGATGCTATAAGCCCAAGGTCTCCAACAAGGAAAATAGCCCCGCGATGAAAGGAAACAAGGAAATAAGAGAAGTAACTAACAATTAAAATAAAATATTTTAGGAACAGTAACAACACTTAAATATTTCCTATGTAACTAAAAAAAAAATAACTAAATCAGAGGAAGAGAATTAAGATAGAATAGTGTGCCCGAGTGTACCCTCAAGCAAGCGAACTCTAACCCAAGACATTGGAAGACCATGGTACGGAGGCTATGGCACGACCCAAGACTAGACGTAGGAGATGATGATAATGATACATTTATCGTCTTTTCATTGTGACATGAGATATATAGACACCTAAATGAGAAAATGAACGAAGAGAAGTAAGAATTATTAAAACGAAAAGGAAAAATCACAAACAAATAAAAAAAAATTTCATTCATTTGTGAAATATGATATAAAGATACTGGGTTATTTTTTCCTTGGGGGAATAAACCGTAAGGCTTGTGGCATACAGCTTTTTCCAATTAGGGTTAAAGCTTGGATAATAATAATAATAATAATAATAATAATAATAATAATAATAATAATAATAATAATAATAATAATAATAATAATAATAATAATAATAATAATCACCCCTATATAATATAGATCAAGTGTCTGGCTATATATATATATATATATATATATATATATATATATATATATATTATATATATATATATATATATATATATATATATATATTATTATTATTATTAATTGCTAGTTTACAAGCTTAATTGGAAAAGCAGGATACTATAAGCCCGGGGGCTCCAACAGGGAAAATAGCCCATTGAGAAAAGGAAACTATGAAAAATAAGATATTTTTTAGAACAGTAACAACATTAAAATACATATCCCCAATATAAACTATAAAAACTTGAAAAAAAATAAGGGGGAGAGAAATAAGATAGAATAGTGTGCCCGAGTGTATCCTCAAGCAAGAGAACTCCAACACAAGACAGTGGAAGACCATGGTACAGAGGCTATGAAACTACCAAAGACTAGAGAACAATGGTTTGATTTTGGAGAGTCCTTCT
>NC_090743.1:33405968-33410322 GCF_036898095.1 Palaemon carinicauda
ATGATGATGATGATTCTACATCTGTGAACACTTGAACTCCCATTTGGTTCAGTCTCCATCCATAGTCTTTATATTTGTCGTTGACCTTATACGTATATTATATAGGGTGACCATACGTCCCCCTTTAAGGGGGACAGTCCCCCCTTTTTGACTCCTTGTTCCCCTAAAAATCACTCTCTGTGGGGGACGCCTGAATGTCCCCCTTCCATCCATATGTCCCACATTTGTCCCTCAATTCCCACTGCTTATGTGTTTAGTTATATATATTGATGGCTTTTTTTTATCTTTTTACCAAATTTCTAAGGTTCACTTTGCTGCCTTATACAGTGTAGCAGCATTGCCTAAGCTCTGTTTTTTATACAAACGAAAGAAGGGAACTAAGTTGCAGCTTTTTGACGATCCATTTTCAGAGATTTGGCTTTATTTTATGCACGGTCAGAGTACAATTTTCCATGAATACACATTGAAAATAGAGTCCCAATAAGTTTCTATGATGGAAGTTTCTTGCATCTTGAAAGACTTGAAAATGAAACTAACAGAACGAAAAAGAGAACTGTTCATCACAATTATAATCACTAAGATGCTCCGAGATTTGGAGAGGAGCGGGAATAATATTGAAAATTTTAAAACTGCAGTTGAATCCTTTTATGAAACATCAGTGGAATAATCAAATCAGTGGACTAAGCCATTTGATGAACTGAAAAATTTTGATTGGGTCCTTCTTCAGAGTAATTCAATATGTTGGTCTCAGGTTCAGGAAGCAATGAACTTCATTCAAAGGATAAAACCTGATTTAGAAATATATGATAATTAACTTTTTGACAAAATTACATGTATGAAAAATTTCTTGACCGATGAAATGATGCAACAGTGGAAAGTAAGTGATGTCGAGGTGGATAGAAAATAGGTAGATATTTTCTGCCACTTTGATGATAAAAGCATTCACTTCAGAAACATAAAGGTTATTGAATTTTGTGTATCTACCTGGTTCCAATACGCCAACAAAGAGTTTTCTTCCTGATGAACAACTTCTGGACATCAGGGGAAAAAAAAAACAGTTACAAGTATCTACGCTGAAGCCTGCACTAATAGTGAAATGTAACTTCGACTTGAATTTCAGTGAATTTAATGAATATCTTGAAACTCGCCCATCACTCCTAAAGAAACTCAAATCAAGCCAAAAATACACCAAGGAATGATATCAGATTTTGTTTCCTCTTTTTATGTAATGTGTACAAATTTCCTTAAGAATTGAAGAATAATTTTCTATTTAAGATGTAAACAATATTTTTCTAATAAAAACTGTGATTGATAGCCGTTCTAAATCATCATAGTTTGTTATTGAATATTCTTAGTTAAGATAAAATAAATCTAATAATGTACTAAAGAATTGTGTATTTTTTTCTTCTCTTTGTGTGACTATCTTTACAATTTTACCTAATAGAATAAATAACAATTTTCATTTATAATGTCAGTAGTAATGTCAGAATAAAAACACAGTAAATAAAAGACCTTTTATCAGAGCCTGTTTTGGAAAACATCTACATATTAAACTTCTGCATTTATGCCATGATGACACAATAAGAGTGCAAATGCACATGAGCTATGTACTTCTGTCCCCCTTTGGCTGTTCAAATAAATGGTCACCCTACGTATATACCTACTACTATTAAAAAAGGTGAACGAAATGTTAATAAAATATTACTTTTCTATCACCAAAAGAATTCCCTACATTTGAAAGTGTGGATGTTTTGCTTTTATAGACCTATCTGTATTAGAATAAAATATGGTATGGTATGAAGGTATAATTTCTGACAAAATATTCTACGTTTTTTAAAGGTCTGAAGTTTTTGTTTTAAAAATGTTATACGAAAATGTGAAGAGTTCATTAAGTACACTATCAGACGGGGAGAGAGAGAGAGAGAGAGAGGAGAGAGAGAGAGAGAGAGAGAGAGAGAGAGAGAGAGAGAGAGATTTTGGATGTCTCAAAGCCTTTTCAGTCCATCCGGGGAGACTCCATTTACTCTTGGGTAAAGCTGTTTGGTTTGAACGTTTAGAGAGTTCTTATGATCTTGTCTCACTTATTCTTGAACTCTTGTACCGTGTTACTGTTTATTACATCCGCTGGAAGTCTATTCTAAGTATTTGCTATTTTGTATGTAAAGAAATTACCACATTGAGTGGTGTTGTATCTTATCAATTCCAGTTTATATTCGTTACTTCACTGTCCCAATCGATAAATACCTAAGATGCATCCCAGACCATCCAAGACTGGAAGATGCAAAATACACCGGAAGATGCATTAGCAACTCTCTGGTGGATATACGAGGTGCCTCACACTGAGGGACCTGGGGGAACCCAAACAAAAAATAAGGCAATAAGGTAAGGCTGGCTCTCTCTCTCTCTCTCTCTCCTCTCTCCCCTCTCTCCTCTCTCTCTCTCTCTCTCTCTCTCTCTCTCTCTCTCTCTCTTCTATATCCAAATATTTTAATCTAATAGAATTAGTCTTACCTTCCAAATTCTCTCTCTCTCTCTCTCTCTCTCTCTCTCTCTCTCTCTCTCTCTCTCTCTCTCTCTCTCTCTCTCTCTCTCTCTCTCTCTTTTTTTTAACTACAAACAAACCTTTTCAATAGTTTTACTAGGTGTGGTGGATGCTAATTATAGATTCGTGGCTGTTGATATAGGATCGTATGGAACAAACAGTGATGGAGGAATCTTTTCAAACTCTAAATTAGGACAGAGATTAGAAAAGCAAACACTAAATATACCTCCACCAAGCATGTTGCCAGGAACAAATTGCGTGACACCATATGTGTTAGTAGGGGACGAGGATTTCCCACTGAAATCATACTTAATGAGGTCATATCCAGGTACACAGATTGATGATGACGAAAAGAGACGTTATAATTACAGACTTTCACGTGCTAGGAGGGTAGTTGAAAATGCCTTTGGCATTCTCAAATATTTTTGATTTACCAAAGGACACTCAGTTTAGATCCTGAAAATGCGGATACCACTGGTTTTGCTACGTGCCTTTTGCATAATTATATCAGGGAAAAAAACATTTCTGATTTCAGTGGTAATAAGATAACTGATACTCAAAACAATTTGATAAATATGCCGAGGCAAGGTGGTTTTGCTAATCAGGCTGCATTTGATGTAAGGGAAAACTTTAGAGCATTTTTCAAAAGTCCTGCCGGAGCAATTCCTTGGGAGTGATATGTATCCTGTGTTTAATATTAGTCATGAAATTGCCCCACGTAAATTTCGATAATTTTGACACAATGAGATGTTGATTGATAACTGTGTTAATAGGAAAATTATGAAACTTCATTATACTTCTACACCATTCCAAGAATATTAAAATTATGATAAACTCACCTATCTTATTTAATGCCTCCCCGATTACTTTCCATATCTTTTCTTTATGCAAATTATCACTATACTTTTTGTTTGCCATATCAAACAACTCCTCATACCCTCTAACAAGTTCTATCAACCTTTCATCCATGGTGTCAACAATAAACTACCTGTATTTACTGTGACTCTATGAGGAAAAGGCGGGGTTACCGGCCCAGAAACGAACGGGTACGATACGAGTCCTTGTTCACACGAACCATCATCCACCCGTTGGTTGGGTGGCTAACGGCCGTCAAACCGGTTGGGGTTTCTTGGGAAGAAAGCCGAGCCGCCTCGGAAGGGCGACGTCCGAGGGCCGCCGTCTCCCTGACGGGTCGTGTGAACAGTTGCATTTGAATACACATAAGAAACCTAGACGCCGCTTAACCGACGGCGAGCCTGTCGGAAAGAAAACGGGTCGTGTGGAATCGGACTTGACTCGTCAATGATGGCTAGTGCTTAAAAGTTAACCATTAATCTTTCTAAGAGGGACTTCGCCAAAAGTGTTTTGAAAATTTAGGTTTATGATGTCGATCGCCCTGCTTTTGTCATAAATGCTTAACATGTCGTAAAATTCCAACAGATTTGTCACACAGGATCTCTTTTGTCTAAAACCATGTTGGCTGTTTATCAGAAGATAGTTTTTCTCTATATGTTCCACAATTGAATCTACTATAATTGATTCAAAAATTTTGCAAGGCAGTGAAATTAGACACATAGGTCTGTAGTTGCCAGGTTCTTCTTATGGTCCCTTATTTTCATTTCATTAAGTACCACTGATGCAGTGTACACTACGATCCATAATAATAACAAATATGAGAGAGAGAGAGAGAGAGAGAGAGAGAGAGAGAGAGAGAGAGAGAGAGAGAGAGAGAGAGAGAGAGAGAGGATATAACCAATGATTGAGCATGAAAAATTACAACGACAGCGATCTTCAGGAGAGAGAGAGAGAGAG
>NC_090743.1:33415822-33423322 GCF_036898095.1 Palaemon carinicauda
GGACCTCCTTGGTCCTAGCTTGGGTGGAGAGGTGGCTTGGGCGCTGATCATTATGTATATATGGTCAGTCTCTAGAGAGCATTGTCCTGCTTGATAGGGAAATATCACAGTCCCTTGCCTCTGCCATTCATGAGCGACCTTTAAACCTTTAAGCAATTTCTAAAAACATAACAGACACCTCATAGGTCTCAAACTGTCGACCTAACCGCGCCAGGACTCTTCGCTGCTGGGAGGAAGGACGCTGGTGACTGGTACAGCACAGGAACATACACTACCAGAGTCTAAACCAGTGGTTCCCAACCTTTCTTCTGTCATTTCCCCCCTGCACCCAGTTCAACCATCCAGATTTCCCCCTTCATGCTCCGCCCAGCCCTCATGCCCACTCACCTGCCTCAGAAATGGGCATGACACTCCAATTCTCCCCTTGAATATCATGTCTTTGAGAACTGATATGATCATATCACAATTCAATGGCTAACAACAAATTGCCGCACGTACTATGAGGACATTTTCCGCTTGTATTAGTTTGTAGGTAGTGTGATTATTTCCCCCTTGGAAGCTTCAAATTTCCCCCCAGGGGAAAATTTCCCCCAGGTTGAGAACCACTGATCTAAACGATGTCAGCGCAGCCGATCGGGACTACGGTCTACCCCAAAGCCAAAGCAAAGTCTTTCAAAAAGAAGGCAACCGTGCTTAACCCATACACATCGGAAAAAAGGCACGTTAATAGATGTAGAAAAAGTTCTAATGCTTATATTTAATCAACTACTATGAGATTCAGGGCCTCTGTAACACGGTTTTTTCGCAATAATTTTTTATCTATGAATTTCATAAATATAACGCTTATTCAGAATGCACATTATATCTACACATAAATTTTGACTATATTCTGCATTACGTAGGTTGAATAAATTTGGTACTTATAATGTAAAAGTGACGTTTTTTGTAGACGGGCCAACTTATTCAGAGAAAAGGTTTCGAACGCACTCGTTACGTAACTTATGACGGCATTTCTTCCCTCTTTCTCGATCGATGATAGGCTATACGTAACGAAAGCTATACCTCTGCCAACAATGACACAAAAGTTTAAATAAAAGCAAAGCAGTACACCTTTATGAACTCTGAAACCTCTCCACTGATAATTGTCATAATGAACAAACCAACAAAATATGTTAATAAATACAAAAACACTTCGATTATTAGTCTAACTCCCAAAATAAGTTTCCTAAGAAATTACAGTCTACTTTATAGGTCACAATCAGATTGACAAGGTGTAGGGAATAGTTGTTAATTTTCAAAAACGTAGTAGACAAGCTCATTGATAACTGCTATATCCAATGTCAAGCAATTTTCATTTATTGTCTATCTACCTACCTATTTATTGAGAAAAAAAAATAGAAGCCGGTACCGTATTTTGGCTTTAAACCTTCACCAATAATTATCGTCAGAATGATGACTTCATGAGGCTCCACCCACTTTGGCCTCGTTATAATTCAGGATAACACTGAAGGCTATCATGGGCATTGTTGGATCAGAAAATTTAAATTCTGGCTATAAAAACTCATTTCTCGAGTAGTTATAAGAAGTGCTAAATGATCCTCAAGGATCCCAGCAGTTGGCCTAAACGTTTAATTCATGTATACTACTGTTGCGGCACTACTGCTACAGTAGTATTACTACGCTAGCACAGATACCCCACCCACATTTATGTATCGTTCCGCCATTCATAAAGTCTTTGTTATGTTTTTTTCACTATGCAATAAGCCATGGCCTCCTCAGAAATTAAGTATAACATTAGATGATAGGTTATTTCATTAAGCTGACAAATTATGGCAACTGGGTATGTTATTGCAGTTGTTGAAGCTAAAGATAAAGTATGGTATCATTCCTTCATTGCATTATCATCTTTACTACTATTTATTTGCTACATGTAGTAATTATTTTAAAGGATAAATAAATTATGTTCACTTTACTTCTATAAATTCTCATTAGATGTACAAATAAAACTCCTAAAACTATTCATGATTTATTTACAAAATGCAGTCATGCCCAAAACATAGCCAACACGGTCGTACGGCCTAAGAAGAAGAAAAAAAATCATATCGGATGATCCGTTGGTCTGATGGAGAGTTTAGCACAAAATTCTTATTTTAACAAAAATAGTTATATAAAGACTGTTTACATACAATCTCTCTTTCTTTCTCTCTCTTGGTGGCATAGTGAATAGTTAATGGAAATGTTCAAAAGCCTGAATGACATTACAAGTATTATAATCATATTACGCTAAATACAAATCAGACCATCAACATTGGATTTAAACTAGAAACTGAATAATTACCTATTCAGGCTACAGTAAATATGTCCACGGGCTTTCTCTTGACTGTATAAAGTTGCAAGTCGTAAGATAAATGCAGTTTTGCAACCACGGGGGCAATTCCAAATCCTGCTAGCCATTCTTGACTGTTATGGGTTTCAGAGCCGATGGAACAAGGTGAATGGGTGTCTGGTGGGTGGCCGGGGCAAAAATTTGTCAAAAGGTGTTTACATTGCTTACGTAATGAATGTTTCCGACTCTTGGCTCGTTATCACTGGACATGGCGTCGGCTAGATCATTTTTACTCTATAAAAATTAAAACTATCGGGTTTAGGTTATTGATAATGCTGACAAAATTTGTGTGTGGTTGTAAAATATACATATGTCAACTTTCAGCTACATCCGATGCATTGATAAGGAGCAAAGTCCAAAAAACCGTGTTACAGAGGCCCTGAATCTCATAGTAGTTAAGGAAGACAAGAGAATTAATGATGTATTTAATGATAACAGTTATCTAATGTAAATAGTGTAATAATGCTTGTATTTAATCAACTAGAAATGGAAGACACAAGTCAATTAATGATAACAATTATCTAACCAGGTATAAATAAAGTTCTAATACTTATATCTAGTCACTAGTTAGGGAAGACAAGTGAATTAATGATACTTAGTTATCCAGGTATAGAGAATGTTCTAATGTTTATATTTAATTAACTAGTCCAGGAAAACATAAGGGAATTATTGTTATCAGTTATCTAACCAGGTATAGGTAAAGTTTGAATGCATATATTTAATCGTCTAGTCATAAAAAAATAAGGGAATTAATGCATTTGATGATTACAGTTATCTAACCCAGTATAGAGACAGTTATAATGCTTTCCTTTAAACATCTAGTCATGGAAGACTTATGTATTCAATGATAACAATTACTTAACCAGGTATAAAAAAAAAATTTCCATTGCTTCCATTTAATCAACTAGCCAGGGAAGACACAAGGGGATTATTGATAACAGTTATCTAACCAGGTATAAATTTATAACGGTAATACATAATCAACTAGTCAAAGATTCATTATGATAATCATTATTACTTTCATTATTATCATCATTTGAAGACACTTCAAAATCCCCCCCCCCCCCCCCCCTAATCCTTTCGGACACAGAATATGTAGGTATAGGAAGACTGCGAATTATTTAAACATTCCAAGTAACTTTAAATAATTTATATTAAATTTGAAAGTTAACATATAGATCTGAATAAAAAAAATCTACATTATAAAATACACGTTGCAGACAATAGTTTTATCCTATTAATTTTTTTTTCACAATTTCCCCAGAGGTTGAAGCTGTACTATACTATGACAAAATCCTTATGGAATTCATTAAAACAAAGTTCCATAGAGGAAAATACAGTAAGGCAACTTGGTTTTCGAAACCAGTGTCGATAGTCATGGTAGTTGCAGGTTGTTATTCAAAACTTATCTATCAATTGGTGAAATCCTTCATTATGATTATTAAAACTTCTACCAAAAGAGGTCCCTGGAGGTGATATTAAACATTAAATGATAATGAAACTTGGACGAACTCTAATTGGCTGGTGCAACCTGAGAATTTACACACACACACACACACACAAAAAAGGATTATCAATTATTTGATAATCGTACTGTTATTAAAGATGAATATGTGAAACCCAGAATTCTGAAGATTAGTCTATCATGATTTTCATACATAGACAAGAATTTCAAAAACAAGAGAATGCGTTTAAGAAAAAACTAATAATAATTTGCCACCTTGAAATATTAAATCCTATATTATAATTCATATCCCCACTTACATATATTTTTCATACATCTTTAACTATCTATTCATCTATACATGCATGCGTGTGTTAGTGTGAAAATAAACTGTGAATATAGAATCCTATATTATAATTCCTATCCCCACGTTATTATGTGCACCGTGTATCAGTCTATCTATCTATCTATCTATACATGCGTGCGTGTGTTAGTGTGAAAATAAACTGTTACATTAAAGAGCACTTATATACAGTATATATACCTTTTACAAGAGAGAGAGAGAGAGAGAGAGAGAGAGAGAGAGAGAGAGAGAGAGAGAGAGAGAGAGAGAGAGAGAGAGAGAACAATTACTGTAGTCCTTAGCTGGAGATGGTTGTCTCCGCCAGAGCTCCATTTGTTTTAGCTTGTTAGGCGAAACTGAATATAAATGAAAGACTCTAATTCACTGCAACAACAGCTTTGTCATTTGTGTAAACATTTCCCCCGTTTTCGTTTATATTATATAAAGCAATTTCATGAAAATGAAGGTCAGGCAAAGCAGATATTTATGGATAGTATAGTTTTTTATGATGTATTTTTTCAAGAGATTGGAGGTATATCTATCTATCTATCTATATATATATATATATATATATATATATATATATATATATATATATATATATATATATACATGGGCATATAATACATACACATACATATACAGATATATATACGGTGTATATAAGTGTCTGTGTGTGTATATATATATATATATATATATATATATATATATATATATATATATATATATATATATATATATATATGTATGTATGTATGTATGTATATGTATATATAGTAAATATATACATACATAATTAAAATCCCAATTTGTCAAATATTATGATGAGAAAAGGGTTCACCATATGTAATTCAAAATACGATCTAACTATTTTTAGAGTTAAGCAATTTTTCCTTACAAAAGTAGATCAATTTTCTATAAAGAGGCCAAACCAATTTAATAAGAGGTAAATAGATATCTGTTATCGACAATATAATTATTATTATTATTATTATTATTATTATTATTATTATTATTATCCAAAAGTAATTCACCATATGCAACAACCTTGGAGGGTTTTAGAATGGCAAAGCATGCAAATATTTTAACCATACTGATACTTAGAATTATCAGATAATGTAAAAAAATATATATATTAAACAAATACATCAAAATCAACAAATAAATAAACAAATAATTATACATCAAAGTGAATGAAACACGAAAGCTGACGCTTTATACACGATTCACAAAAAAAAAAAAAAAAAAAAAAAAAAAAAAAAAAAAAAAAAAAAAAACTCTTAACATCATCATCAACATTCACAAACATCAGCACAACATTCCCAAGCGCAAACATAAACAAACAGGGTTAACTCAGAGGCAATATTCCGGAAATAACATCTTCCTCAGACAAGAGATGAGCTGAGCACAAGTTAACCCTGTTGTTAGTTTTAGGCAAAAGGAACCGAAGTCATGCCCAAAATAATTTGAAAAATGATTTGCATTAAAGTTTCAATATTACATTTTTCTTTAAGCGGATATCTATTATTAGTTTTCGGTGGCAATTATGAAAATACTATTGTACGCGAGCCGTCAAAAGTGACGGTACTTATTTAGAAGAGAGAGATGCACACACACGCACCCTCCTCCTCTCACCAGGGCATGACTACTTCCTCTCCTCCCTACCCAAGGGACGGGAAGAGCTGAGCGTGACCGGAAACAACTATGCATGCATACACACACACACACACACATATATATATATATATATATATATATATATATATATATATATATATATATATCTAATATATATATATGGATATATATATACACACATTATATATACATACATATATATATATATATATGTATATATATATATATATACATATATACACATAGTGAGATACCTATTATATAGGGGAAATAACCAACATTGTTTTCCTTATGTGATATTGGGTAATTATAATCTTTTTTTTTTTCATTCATGGATTGGATTTATTAATTTGGGCCATTATGCAGGTGCCGGGCTAGGGAGTCCATGCAATTGCATTAGGAAGTAAATGTTGAGAGGTTGGACAACAAAATGAATGGAAGGTGCAAAGACAGCACCCAAGTGTCATTGCATTATTATTATTATTATTATTATTATTATTATTATTATTATTATTATTATTATTATTATTATTATTATTACTGCAAAAAGCCAGATGCTATAAGCCCAATGGCTCCAACAGGGAAATATAACCCAGTGAGTAAAGGAAATAAGGAAATAAATGAACTACAGGAGAAGTGATGAACAATTGAAATAAAATATTTTAAGAACAGTAACAAAATTAAAATAGATCTTTCAAATACAAACTATAAAAACTTCAACATAAGGTAAAATAACGTGCCCGAGTGTACCCTCAAGCAAGAGAACTTTTCCCAAAGACAGTGGAAGACCATGGTACAGAGGCTATGGCACTACCCAAGACTAGAGAACAATGGTTTGATTTTGGAGTGTCCTTCTCCTAAAAGAGCAGAATACCATAGCTAAAGTCTCTCTTCTACCCTTACCAAGAGGAAAGTAGCCATTGAACAATTACAGTGCAGTAGTTAATCCCTTGAGCGAAGAGAATTATTGGTATTCTCAATGTTGTCAGGTGAATTAGGACAGAGGAGATTGTAGAAAGAATACGCCAGACTAGTCTTGGGTAGTGCCATAGCCTCTGTACCATGGTCTTCCACTGTCTTGAATTAGAGTTCTCTTGCTTGAGGGTATACTCGACCACACTGTTTTATCTTATTTCTCTTCCTCTTGTTCTGTTAAAGTTTTTACAGTTTATATAGGAACTATTTATTTCAATGTTCTTACTATTCTTTAAATATTTCCTTTTCCTTTCCTCACTGGGTTAATATCCTTGTTGGAGCCCGTGGGCTTCTGCCATCCTGTTTTTCCAACTAGGGTTGTAGCTTAGCAAGTAATAATAATAATAAATATTTGGTGTATGTGTAGGAAAAGGAAAAATGAGCCGTAACCAGCGATAGGGATCTTTCCATTTTCTATCTAATCATCTTACTTGCAAAATCTCTCCTGTATCGCACCCTTTATAGTTAAGCACCAACAATACTTACCGTATAATGTTAACCTTTTATTGTCTTTTCCTAAATTTGCCAAATAAAAATACTCCCAAGGGAAGGAATGACTCTAGCAAAGTGATAACCACTATTTTCATCAATATTATTATTATTATCATCATCATCATCATCATCATCATCATCATTATTATTATTATTATTATTATTATTATTACTTTCTAAGCTACAACCCTAGTTAGAAAAGCTGGATGCTATAAGCCC
>NC_090743.1:33428322-33433322 GCF_036898095.1 Palaemon carinicauda
TGTTTTAGAATTGTGATTATACGGCCATAGATTGAGATAAGAGCCAAGTTAAGTAATGTTATGTAAATACCAGTTGTAATAAAACGTAAGTATTAAGAACTTACATACCGAATTATTATTTAATAGTTAACAGTTATGAAACAACACTTACCGAAGCTGTAGACTAGAGATATGTTTCAAACGCATGAACTTTAATGTTTAAATTTCTGGCTAGATTTTTAGTGCTATCATGCCATTGGTTGTTTGAAAAAAAAAAAAAAATATTTATTGTACATTGCTGATGTTGTATAACGCTAAGAACAAAATAATATCGTAGAAATGTAAGCTTGTCAGAAAATTTGGGGTGGAGGAGTTGTGGGAGGAACAGCCACGGGCTTGACAGAAAGTTGACGTACTCTCAGCGGGAGGTTCAAATGCGGGTTGTGGTGTTTTTGTCTTCATAAAATAATAATTAAGATGTTTATATATCATAATGTTTATTTTTTGCATTTCAAAAGTACTGCTCACGGAATTTCATTAATGTTTTAGGATATGTATAAAGGCAAATTACATAAATTGTATTTATTCGTACCATTTCCTGGCTGGTGTGCCACTCTCTATATAAAATGACATTAAATTTACTGTTCCTCAAGTAGAAATTTTCAAATATGTCCTATTACAGTTGGGTTTTCTTTATCTCGCGTCCATCTTATTTTTAGATAGACCTTAATTATATTATATTTTGTAAATCATAAGACTCCCCATGAATAATAAGAGCAGAGCCCTTATATTTGAGATTGTTAGCTGTCATGTTGTCTTTTGTTCCATATCGTCTCTTGTGGCCATGGCTGAAATAGGTGAAATCGACAGTGAGCCAATTGCTCGATAGCAGATTCTAGGCTGATTGATGGTGGCGGTGTGTGCAGACGACAACTCGCCGGCTGTTCCTTTCTCAACTCCTCCACCCCAAATGTTTCGGCAAGCTTACATTTCTACGATAGTATTTTGTTCTTAGGCGTTATACAACCTTCAGCAATGTATAATCAATACGTTTTGCTTTTTTCCAAACCACCAATGGCACGTTTGCGCTAAAAATCTAGCTAGAAATTTAAACATTAAACTTCATGCGTTTGAAACATATTTCAAGTCTACAGCTTCGGAGAGTGTTGTTTCATAACTGTTAACTATTATATAATAATTTGGTATGTAACTTCTTAATACTTACGTTTATTACAACTGGTATTTACATAACATTACATAACTTGGCTCTTATCTCAATCTATGGCCGTATAATCACAATTCTAAAACAGTGTGAAAACCAAACTGAGAGATTCGGACAACACGACACTCATCCAATCAGCGACAACCAGCTAAGTGCAAGTTTAGTGCAAGTTTGCCAGGTTTAAAAAAATCGACTATAGTCACACTACCCTAGGCTTATCAGGGTTTGTTTAAACCAGTCATATTATCTGCAGTTTAAACCAAGCCCGTGAAAGAAAGAAAACGGAAGACTAAAAGAGAAAACGAGAATTTTTTGAGGGGACTCTAATAAACATTATAAAGCAAACAGTGATACCAGACCACAATAGTTAGAAAGAATGAGGGTTAATGACGTCAGAAGCAGGAAAACCACAGACAGGGATCTGGCATCATACAGTGTTGCCAGATCCCTGTCTTTAATTTTCTCCGCTTTTGACGTCTTCAACCCTCATTTTCACTAACTATTGTTGCCTGGTATCAATGTTTGCCCGTCTGGCATGCTCGATCGTGTGGACAGGGCTTTACCTAGACAGACCGTCTTTGGGGCATTATTTTGCCAAGTGAAGATACGAGTACAGTATGTTAATTATCAAGTCTTCATCATCATTCTTAATAATTTCACACTATATTTTCAAATAACAGAGTTATATGTAATCGTCATTCCACTTTTCCCTCCTTCCTATCAACCGGGTTATTTGCTATAGGCCTACAAATAATCTCTATGAAAGCACAACCTGTGATAAATGACCCATTAGAGCTGTTTATGGAATAAGAAGCCTATTGAGGCCCTTTGCATCAATAGGCGTAGGAGGAGCTGATGATGATGATGATGATGATTCTACATCTGTGGACACTTGAACTCCCATTTGGTTCAGTCTCCATCCACAGTCTTTATATTTGTCTTTGACCTTATACGTATATACCTACTACTATTAAAAAGGGTGAACAAAATGATAATAAAATATTACTTTTCTATCACCAAAAGAATTCCCTACATTTGAAAGTGTGGATGATTTGCTTTTATGGACCTATCTGTATTAGAATAAAATATGGTATGGTATGAAGGTATAATTTATGACAAAATATTCTACGTTTTTTAAAGGTCTGAAGTTTTTGTTTTAAAAATGTTATACGAAGATGTGAAGAGTTCATTAAGTACACTATCAGACGGAGAGAGAGGGAGATTTTGGATGTCTCAAAGCCTTTTCAGTCCATCCGGGGAGACTCCATTTACTCTTGGGTAAAGCTGTTTGGTTTGAACGTTTAGAGAATTCTTATGATCTTGTCTCACTTATTCTTGAACTCTTGTACCGTGTTACTGTTTATTACATCCGCTGGAAGTCTATTCTAAGTATTTGCTATTTTGTATGTAAAGAAATTACCACATTGAGTGGTGTTGTATCTTATCAATTCCAGTTTGTATTTGTTACTTCTGGACTGATTTGTGCTAAGCATGAATAGATTATTGTAATCTACATATGTTATTTCTTTCAGAAATTTCAATGCATCTATTAACTGTCCCTTTAGTAGTCGAATTTGTAGATCAAACAAGTTCAAACGTTCCATCCTCCGTCTATATCCAAATTGCCTTAGTGTTTGAACTAGCTTGTATTGCTTCTCGTCTATCTGTATCCTTCTGAATGCTTGGAGCCCATTATTAGACACCGCATTCTAGATGGGGTCTTACTAGTGATGTGTACAGCTGAAGTACAGTGGCTTTGTTTCTGTATTTGAATTGTCTCCGTATGTTTCCTATTAGTTTTTGTGCTTCCTTTTCAGCTTTTATGCTGTTTGGTGAACTTCAAATTTTTGCAAATAATTATGCCGAGATCTTCCTCCCGGTGCACACTTTCTATTTCAATATTCAGCAGTGAGTGATCTGTTTGTGGATTACTATAGCCTATGGGCATAACTTTGCATTTCCCGTAGATGAACTTAATTAGATCATCTCTTAAGGCGTCTACGTCTTCCGAGTTCGCAGCATTCATGCCCAGTTTAGTATAGTCAAAAAATTTCGCTATTCTACAAGTTATCCTAAATCTCTGTCGTTAATATTAATCAGAAATAGTAATGGGCCAAGCTTGTAACAACTGCCCACTCCGAGGCTTCTCCATTTATTAAAACTCTCTGTTTTCTGTTTGTTAGCCAATCTTCGATCCATCCAGCTGGCTCGTCAATGATGCCTAGTGCTCAAATGTTAACCATTAATTTTTCTATGAGGGACTTTGCCAAAAGCGTTTTGAAAGTATAGGTATATGGTGTCTATTGCCCTGCTTTTGTCATAAATGCTAAACATGTTGTCGAAAAATTCCAGCAGATTTGTCACACAGGATCTCTGTCTAAAACCATGTTGGCTGTCTATCAGAAGACAGTTTTTCTCTATATGTTCTACAATTGAATCTACTATAATTGATTCAAAAATTTTGCAAGGCAGTGAAGTTAGACACATAGGTCTGTAGTTGTTAGGTTCTTCTTTTGGTCCCTTATTTTCATTTCATTAAGTACCACTGATGCAGTGTACACTACGATCCATAATAATAGCAAATATGAGAGAGAGAGAGAGAGAGAGAGAGAGAGAGAGAGAGAGAGAGAGAGAGAGAGAGAGAGAGAGAGAGAGAGAGAGACCAGTGACTGACCATGAAAAATTACATTGACAGCGATCTTCAGGAGAGAGAGAGAGAGAGAGAGAGAGAGAGAGAGAGAGAGAGAGAGAGAGAGAGAGAGAGAGAGAGAGAGAGGATATAGCCAATGATTGAGGATGAAAAATTACATCGACAGCGATCTTCAGGAGAGAGAGAGAGAGAGAGAGAGAGAGAGAGAGAGAGAGAGAGAGAGAGAGAGAGAGAGAGAGAGAGAGAAGGTGATGGCTTGGCTGATAGATGGTGGGTTGTAAGTGAAATTGAAAAGCGAAAGTCTTGGCGTATCCTGGAAATAATGGCTGGAAAATGCAATATTCTTTGAAAAATTAAAGAAATTACTTTCGGGGTCAGGGAGATTTATATCTTCTACAAGAATGAGATGTCCGATAATGGTGTATCTTGTATTACTTTCCATGATAGGGGATTATATCATTAATTCTCCTTAAAATAAATTAAATGTACTTGCAATTAATTTCTATTACAGTGACCAGTGGATTACATCTTCAACTCCATCCAAGAAAAAATTAATACTTACAATCGCCTTTAATTACAGGGACGATTACATCTTCAACTTCATAAAATACAGGATAGATTCTGAACTTACTTTTAAGCATAAAAGCGAATTTAATCTTTTATTTCATCGAAATAAATAAGTAAATTATAATACTTGCAATTTATTGTAATTGCATAGATGATTACATCTTCAACTTCATAGAATATAAGACATTATCGGAAATTACTTTAAACTATGAGAGAGAACTTAATCTTTAATTCCACCGAAATAAATAAAATATAATACTTACAATCGACTTTAATTACAAGGACGATTACATCTCCAACTTCATAAAATACAGGATAGATTCTGAACTTACTTTAAGTATAAAAGCGAATTTAATCTTTAATTTCATCAAAATAAATAAGAAAATTACAATACTTGCAATTTATTGTAACTGCATGGACGATTATATCTCCAACTTCATAAAATATGGGATATTGTCGGAAGTTATTTTAAACTACGAGAGAGAACTTAATTTTTAATTCCATCGAAAAAAATAAAATATTACACTTGCAATAGACTTTAATTACAGGGACGATTATATCTTCAACTTCATAAAATACAGG
>NC_090743.1:33448322-33450822 GCF_036898095.1 Palaemon carinicauda
ACTTTGGGGTTTCTTTTTATATTTTGAAGTGTCCGTTCTTCTAAGTCCCTTTTTTCATTTTCTTTCGACTGTATAATCTTTTGTTCTGCATTTTCTATCTTACATTTTATTTAAATCATTTTCCACACATTTTTTTCTTTTGCAAGATTTTTCTTCCACTTTCTAATTTTCTGAAATAAGATCCTTCTGTCTCTTGGTATGCACGTCTTTTGTTTATTGTTTTTTTTCGGTACATATTTTTCAACAATTTTCTCCAGTATTTTGTACAGTATTTACCTGTATATTATCACTTACAAATACATTTTTCCATTCTTTATTCAGTTCTTCATTTATTTCTGACCATTTAATATTCTTACTGTAAAAATTATATTTTCCATATCCTTCCCAGAGTTTTGTGCTTTTATTAATTCTGCGATCACTTGCTTTGGAATGAACTATCAATTTTATGACATTGTGGTCTGAAATTCCCGTGTTATACACTATTATTTCTTTAACATAATTCACCTCATTCACAAATACTAGATCTAGGACATTTTCCTTTCTTGTTGGAATGTGGTTTATTTGTTGCATATTATGTTCTAATAGCATATCTTGAAGCTTTTCAAATTGCCTCTTATCTTCTGCGCTACTATTACTCTCTTTTTTATATGTATACATACAACCACTTTCTTCTATACGTTCTTTCCAATCCACGAAAGGAAAGTTAAAATCTCCGGATAGGAGTATATTCCAGTCTTTATGGTTTCTACATATATCATCTATTTTTTCTATTATTATGTCAAGCTCCTTAGTATTTGGGAGTCTGTAAACTACAATATTCACTAGTTTTTCAAATTCAAATTCTACCGCAATCAATTCACATTCTGTGTTGCTGTATTTTTCACAGACTTTCCCTTGATTTATGTCTCTTCCATATATTGCGGTTCCCCCTTGATTCCTATTTTTTCTGTCTGATCTATAAGTTTGGAAACCCTTTATCTGGTCATCACTGCCAATCTCTTGGGAATACCATGTTTCACTTATATTTAATATATCTATTTTTTCAATTTGGGTTAGTTCTTCTAGGAACTCTATTTTCCTTTTAGAGTTACTCGTGACTAAACCCTGTGCATTCATCACTATTATGGTTTGTGTTTCATCCCCATTATTTAATATTGGTAATAATATGGATTCTCCCATGCTTCCTTCCTGTTCTGATATGATGTTCTTTTCTTCATTTCTCGGAATTCTGCCATTAAAAAATCCAACTTTTCTATTATATTTGTTCTTTCGCCTTCATATTTATTTTTGTGTGTATACCTGCAATTATCCCCATATCTGCACCAACCCCTGGCATTATAGATGCATTCTTTGTAGTTGGGCTCTATTTGTGCAGATTTGGGTTGAAAGGCCTCATATCTTGGGGTTTTTGGTGCATAGTGCGGTATATACGCGACCTACTTTTTTGTTTCTTTTTTTGTTTCATTGTTGCTTTCATTTTTCTTTTCAGTTTGCTGAGTTTTCTTACTCTCATTCATAGTTGCAGGATGCATATATCGACATTTTTTGTTGAAACTGCATCTTTTTCCTTCTTTTAGGGTTTTGCATATTTTTGGATGGAGATCTCTGCATTCGTCTCCATATCCGTCTAAATACGCACATTTACCATATATTTCATAATTATGGCATATCTTTGGATGCTTGTAGTAGCATCTTTCGCCAAATCTGCAATTCCCTATTTTCAGCATATTACAGACTATATCTTTCTTTTCTTTTTTTTTTCTTGTTCTTGCTCTTCCCTAAAAGTATGTAGGTCCGGGTAGAATCTCTTGGGTCTATTATTTGTTTCCATCTGATAATTTATTTCTTCATAAGTATGTTGTTGGATGGCATCATAAGTTATATCAATGATTTCCTCTGCATCCTTACACATATCCTGTTAATTTTTCTCTTCTTCTTCTTCTTCTTCTTCTTCTTCTTCTTCTTCTTCTTCTTCTTCTTCTTCTTCTTCAACTATTTGCAGATTTAGTCTCGACTTAATTATATTTTCTATCCAGACTAAGCATGTTTAGCAGAATACCTTTGTGTCTCTATTTTTCATTTTTTGCTGTATTTCAGCACATGTAGGGTGTGTTGGAACATGGCAGGCATTACATTTTCTAATCAGTTGTTGAGGATTATTAATGGAATACCATATCTTACATGTATTACACCATTTTGGCATTCTTTTACCCAATGCATCAATCAGTATATTCACCATATTGGACTTGTTATTGTTCTTTGATGGAATGTGTTGATTGATGTAGACTTTCTTTATAAGTCTCTTTATCACTTGGATCTTCTTTGGAATTTCTTCTATCATTTTGCTGATGTTTTCCACAGATTTGTTCCAGTTTATTGGTTCATATTGTTTCAATATGTCTGCGAATATTTTTCCGTCACACTGGTTGGAGTTACTAGTGACCTCTGTTATCAGACGGTCGAGCTCCTGTTTCGCCAACTCATGGAATTTGCTTTTGCT
>NC_090743.1:33453322-33455822 GCF_036898095.1 Palaemon carinicauda
AGACTATGTCCGCCTGGTCAACAAAAAAGCATTTGCTCCAACTTTGAACTTTTGAAGTTCTACTGATTCAACCACCCGATTAGGAAGATCATTCCACAACTTGGTCACAGCTGGAATAAAACATCTAGAGTACTGCGTAGTATTGAGCCTCGTGATGGAGAAGGCCTGGCTATTAGAATTAACTGCCTGCCTAGTATTACGAACAGGATAGAATTGTCCAGGGAGATCTGAATGTAAAGGATGGTCAGAGTTGTGAAAAATCTTATGCAACATACATAATGAACTAATCGAACGACGGTGCCAGAGATTAATATCTAGATCAGGAATAAGAAATTTAATAGACCGTAAGTTTCTGTCCAACAAATTAAGATGAGAATCAGAAGCTGAAGACCAGACAGGAGAACAATACTCAAAACAAGGTAGAATCAAAGAATTAAAACACTTCTTCAGAATAGATTGATCACCGAAAATCTTGAAAGACTTTCTCAATAAGCCTATTTTTTGTGAAATTGAAGAAGACACAGACCTTATATGTTTCTCAAAAGTAAATTTACTGTCGAGAATCACACCTAAAATTTTAAAAGAGTCATACATATTTAAAGAAACATTATCAATACTGAGATCCGGATGTTGAGGAACCACCGTCCTTGACCTACTTACAATCATACTTTGAGTTTTGTTAGGATTCAACTTCATACCCCATAATTTGCACCATGCACTAATTCTAGCTAAATCTTTATTAAGGGATTCACCAACCCTAGATCTACATTCAGGGGATGGAATTGATGCAAAGAGAGTAGCATCATCTGCATATGCAACAAGCTTGTTTTCTAGGCCAAACCACATGTCATGTGTATACAGTATGAAAAGTAATGGGACAAGAACACTACCCTGTGGAACACCGGATATCACATTCCTATAATCACTATGGTGCCCATCAACAACAACTCTTTGAGATCTATTACTTAAAAAATCAATAATAATGCTAAGAAACGACCCACCCACTCCCAACTGTTTCAGTTTGAAAACAAGGGCCTCATGATTAACACGGTCAAAGGCAGCACTAAAATCAAGGCCAATCATACGAACTTCCCGACCACAATCAAGGGATTTCTGTACAGCATTGGAGATTGTAAGAAGGGCATCACATGCTCCAAGGCCTTCACGAAAACCAAATTGCAAACTAGGGAGTAGATGATTACCTTCAGCAAACCTATTAAGACGTTTTGCCAGAAGACGTTCAAAAACTTTAGATAATATGGGAGTTATGGAAATTGGGCGGTAATCAGTGGGACTTGAGCTACCACAAACACATTTACATAGAGGAGTAACATTACCAATTCTCCAACTAGTGCTAAAAGCTCCTCTTCTTGCTAACTTGCGCAAAATAACAGATAACTTTGGAGCTAAGAAATCTGCTGTCTTTATAAAAAACAAAGGAAAAATACCATTTGGGTCTACACCTCCATAAGCATCAAGGGCCATCAACAGAGCTTTAATCTCACGAGATCGAAAAGCTAAACTAGTTAGTTTAGCCTCAGGAAAACAGGAATGAGGAAGTTCAAGTTTTTCATTACTCTGTTTACTGTCAAAAACATCAGCCAAAAGGGTTGCCTTTTCCTTTGGACAGTGAGTGACTGAGCCATCTGGTTTAAGTAAAGGAGGAACTGTTGCATCTACACCAAAGAGTGCAGATTTAAGGGTAGACCACCATTTATGTTCCTGAGTTGTACCAGAAAGTGTTTCTTTTATGATTAAATTGTACTCCTTTTCAGTTGAGGCATAAACTCTCTGAGCAAAAGCTCGAAGCTGAGTATAGTTGTTCCAGGTCAAATCTGATCTGTTACCCTTCCAAAGTTGATAGGCCTCCTGCTTCTCCAAAAAAAGCACGTCTACAATCATCATTGAACCACGGTTTGTCCTTCATTCGGTACCTTAGCACACGAGAAGGGATACGCCTATCAATTATGTTGACTAGATTCTCATTCAAATGGACAACAGGATCCACACTATTATATAATTGTGACCAATTCAAGCACAAAAGATCATATAAAATCCCATTCCAGTCTGCTTGGGATTTCATATAAATTTTACAAGAATATGATATATCAGGGACAGGCTGCTCAGTCTTCACTAATAATGAAATCAAGGCATGATCAGATGACCCGACTGGAGAACCAACCTTACTAGTTATAACGCCAGGGGAGTCAGTGTATACGAGGTCCAAGCAATTACCAGACCTGTGAGTAGCTTCATTTATGATTTGCTCACAGCCTGATTCTGAGGCAAAGTCTAAAGCTCTTAAGCCATGGCGATCGGTAGGAGAGATAGAACTCAACCACTCCCTATGGTGAGCATTAAAATCACCAACAAAGACAAAAGAAGCCTTTCTATCATCTTCTTGTATCTTAGCCATAATGGTAAGAAGACAATCGAAGATAGAATCATCCATGTCTGGATTCCGGTAGATCGAACATAAATAAAAGTTGTTATGCCTGCC
>NC_090743.1:33460822-33470822 GCF_036898095.1 Palaemon carinicauda
GGCACTCCAAAATCAAACCATTGTATAGATAGTGCCATAGCCTCTGTACCATGGTCTTCCACTGTCTGGATTCGAATGCTCTTGCTCGAGGGTACACACAGGCACACTGCTCTATATCATTATTATTATTATTATTATTATTATTATTATTATTATTATTATTATTATTATTATTATTATTATTATTATTATTATTATTATTATTACTTGCTATGCTACAACCCTAGATGGAAAAGCAGGATGCTATACGCCCAGGAGCTCCAACAGGGAAAATAGCAAAGTGAGGAAAGGAAACAAAGAAAAATAAAACATATTAAGAACAGCAAAAACATCAAAATAAATATTTCCTATATAAACTATAGAAATTTTAATAAAACAAGAGGAAGAGAAATAAGAATGAATAGTGCGCCCGAGCGTACCCTCAAGCAAGAGAACTCTAACCCAAAACAGTGGAAGGCCATGGTACAGAGGCTATGGCACTACCCAAGACTAGAGAACAATGGTTTGATTTTGTAGTAGCCTTCTCCTTTTGTTTTGTTAAAGTTATTATAGTTACTATAGGAGATATTTATCTTATTTTAATGTTACTCCTCTTACGATATTTTATTTTTCCTTGTTTCCTTTTCTCACTGGACCATTTTCCCTGTTGGGGCCTCTGGGCTTATAGCATCCTGCTTTTCCAATTAGACTTGTAGCTTAGCAAATAGTAATAATAATAATAATAATAATAATAGCCAAAAGTTAATATAAACAATAAGAGACCATAGTTATTGGGAACAATATTAGCCTAGTTAATATAAACAATAATACCTTAGTAAATAATAAGATTAGTCCATGGTTAATGAAAAATAATAATAGCCCAGTTAATAAAAAAAGCAATATATTTCAGGTAAAATAAAAACCATAAGATTTAAAGGAAAATAAAAACAAGAAGACTTCAAGGAAAATAAAAAGAATCCAAGGAAAATAAAAAAAAAAAGACTCCAATTAAGATTAAAAAATGACTCCAAGGAAAATAAAAACAATAAGACTTCAAGTTAAAATAAAAAAGAAAAAAGTATCCAAGAGAGAAAAAAAAAAGATCAATTAAAATTGAAAAAAAGACTCCAAGGAAAATAAAAAAACTCCACGGAATATAAACACAATAAGACACCAAGGAAAATAAAAACACTAAGACGAGAAGGAAAATAAAAACAATACGACTCCAAAGAAAATAAAAACAATACAACCCCAAGAAAAATAAGAAAATAAGATTCTAAGGAAAATAAAACTATACGACATGAAGGAAAATTAAAACAATAGGACTCCAAGGAAAATAAAAACAATACCACTCCAAGGAAAATAAAAATAAGACTTCAAAGAAAATAAAAACAGTAAGACTACAAGGAAAATACATACAATATGACTCCAAGGAAAATAAAAACAATCCAACTATAAGGAAAATAAAAACAATAAGACTCCAAGGAAAATATATACAAGAAGACTCCAATGAAAATAAAACAATAGGACATTATGGAAAATAAAAACAATCCAACCCCAAGGAAAATAAAAACAATAAGACTCCAAGGAAAATAAAAACAATAAGACTCCAGGGAAAATAAATACAATCCAACTCCAAGGAAAATATAAATAAGACTCCAAGGAGAATAAAACAATAATACTCCAGGGAAAATATAAACAATAAGACTACAGGGAGAATAAAAACAATAAGACTCCAGGGAAAATAAACACAATCCAACTCCAAGGAAAATACAAATAAGACTCCAAGGAGAATAAAACAATAAGACTCCAAGGAAAATATAAACAATAAGACTCCAGGGAAAATAAAAACAATAAGACTCCAGGGAAAATAAAAACAATAAGACTCTAAGGAAAATATAAACAATAAGACTCCAGGGAAAATAAAAACAATAAGACTCCAGGGAAAATAAAAACAATAAAACTCCAAGGAAAATAAAAATAAGACTTCAAAGAGAATAAAAACAGTAAGACTCCAAGGAAAATACATACAATATGACTCCAAGGGAAATAAAAACAATCCAACTATAAGTAAAATAAAAACAATAAGACTCCAAGGAAAATATATACAATAAGACTCCAATGAAAATAAAACAATAGGACATTATGGAAAATAAAAACAATCCAACTCCAAGGAAAATAAAAACAATAGGACTCCAAGGAAAATAAAAACAATAGGACTCCAAGGAAAATAAAAACAATAAGACTCCAGGGAAAATAAAAACAATCCAACTCCAAGGAAAATAAAAATAAGACTACAAGGAGAATAAAACAATAAGTCTCCAAGGAAACAAAACAATAAGACTCCAGGGAAAATAAAAACAATCCAACTCCAAGGAAAATATAAATAAGACTTTAAGGAGAATAAAACAATAAGACTCCAAGGAAAATAAAACAATATTACATCAATGAAAATAAAAACAATAGACCTCCAAAGAAACTAAAAACAATACGACGCCAAGAAAATAAAAACAACGATCCGAGCTCAAAACTGCAATGGTATGCAGGCAGGTAATGCAGTGGGATTTCGGACGATCTATTACGCCAGTGAGTAAATCACTCGGGCTGCCATGTTTTGCATATTTGGCAGTCGTTTATTTTCGCGCTTACGTCGGGACAGGATAATGTAATTTCGTTTGTTTATTTGTTCGCGTTTCATGCTTTTTTTGCTGTGTAATCTATGGTTACGAATATAGAATAAAACTTAACATATTCATTAAAATAAATCATATTTTTTTTTTTGTAGAAAATCAAATAACAGAAATCAAGAAAAGGACAAAATATAATATGAAATCTGCCTCCAAAGCGATGACTCCTAGCGGATAGAATGACAGCCAAAATCTTAGGCTATATTAAAATAAAATCAAAAGATTCACAAGAGATAAGAGGGGAGGGTTCTGTTTTGGGTGAGATTTCTATACTCATTCCTTCTTTAAAACACTGCTGCGACCCACTATAGTCGAATAAATATCTGGTCACTTGTCCCCAAATAACGGACTGACCCAAGGTAACGTTCTAATGAGTCATTGTTATTAACAACTAGATCACGGGGCTATTGCGTAAATAAATAAGTATGCAAATAATTGATCTAGTAAATAAAAATGTGAAAGTTCTTTATATACACAATTTTGACAGTAAGAGAAACTGGTAATTTAGAGGAGGAGTGGAAGTTGGTAAAAGAAAATTTTGTTGGGATTGCAAGTGATGTGTGTGGCAAGAAGTTTGTTGGAGACAGCATGAGGATGGGCAGTGAATGGTGGAATGAAGGAGTGAAGGTAAAAGTGGAATTGAAAAAAAGGGCTGTTGAAGAATGGCTGCAGAGTAACAGTGTAGAGAAGTATGAAAGATATAGAGAGTAAAATGTGGAAGTAAAGCTCAAGGTAAGTGAAGCAAAGAGGGCAGCTGACCTGAGGTGGGGTCAGGGATTGGGTCATTCATATGAAGAGAATAAAAAGAAGTTTAGGAAAGAAGTGAAGAGAGTAAGGCAGGCTGGTTCAAGAATTGAAGAGACAGTGAAAGATGGAAATGGAAGGTTGTTAAAAGGAGAGGAGGCAAGGAAAAGGTGGGCAGAATATTTTGAAAGTTTACTGAATGTTGAGGATAAAAGGGAGGCAGATATGATTGCTGTTGCAGGTGTTGAGGTGCCAGTGATGGGAGATGAGAATGAGAGAGAGATTACAATAGAGGAAGTGAGGAGAGCACTAGATGAAACGAGAGTAGGAAAAGCATCTGGTATGGATGGTGTGAGAGCTGAGATGTTTAAGGAAGGGGGTGTGACTGTACTTGAATGGTTGGTGAGATTGTTTAATATGTGTTTTGTGTTGTCAATGATACCAGTAGATTAGGTTTGTGCGTGTATTATACTACTATTTAAGGGTAAGGGAGATGTGCATAAGTGTTGTAATTCAAGGGGTATAAGTTTGTTGAGTGTAGTTGGAAAAGTATATGGAAGTCTTGATTTGTAGGATTAAGGATAAAACAGAGTGCAATCTTAGAAGTATAGGGTGGTTTTAGAAGAGGTAGGGGTTGTATGAATCAGATTTTTACAGTTAGGCAGATATGCGAGAAATATTTAGCAAAAGGTAAGTAAGTGTATGTTGCATTTATGGATCTGGAGAAAGCGTAAGATAGAGTTGATAGGGAAGCAATGCGGAATGTGATGAGGTTATATGGAGTTGGTGGGAAGGTGTTGCAAGCAGTGAAAAGTTTCTAAAAAGGTAGTAAAGCATGTGTTAGGATGGGAAATGAAATGAGCGATTGGTTTCCGGTGAGAGTGGGGCTGAAACAGGGATGTGTGATGTCACCGTGGTTGTTTAACTTGTATGTTGATGGAGTGGTGAGAGAGATGAATGCTAGAGTGCTTGGACGAGGATTGAAACTGGTAGACGAGAATGACCATGAATGAGAGGTAAATCAGTTGTTGTTTGCGGATGATACTGTACTGGTTGCAGAGGAGGAAGAGAAGCTTGGCCTATTAGTGACAGAATTTGGAAGGGTGTGTGAGAGAAGGAAGTTGAGAGTTGATGTGGGTAAGAGTAAGGTTATGGGATGTACGGGAAGGGAAGGTGGTGCGAGGTTGAATGTCATGTTGAATGGAGAGTTACTTAAGGAGGTGGATCAGTTTAAGTACTTGGGGTCTGTTGTTGCAGCAAATGGTGGAGTGGAAGCAGATGTACATCAGAGAGTGAATGAAGGATGCAAAGTGTTGGGGGCAGTTAAGGGAGTAGTTAAAAATAGAGGGTTGGGCATGAATATAAAGAGAGTTCTGTATGAGAAAGTGATTGTACAAACTGTGATGTATGGATCGGAGTTGTGGGGAATGAAAGTGACGGAGAGACAGAAATTGAATGTGTGAGATGAAGTGTCTAAGGAGTATGGCTGGTGTATCTCGAGTAGATAGGGTTAGGAACGAAGTAGTGAGGGTGAGAATGGGTGTAAGAAATTAGTTAGCAGCTAGAGTGGACATGAATGTGTTGAGGTGGTTTAGCCATGTTGAGAGAATGGAAAAAGGCTATATGCTAAAGGTGGTGATGAATGCAAGAGTTGATGGGAGAAGTACAAGAGGAAAGCCAAGGTTTGGGTGGATGGATGGAGTGAAGAAAGCTCTGGGTGATAGGATAGATGTGAGAGAGGCAAGAGATAGTGCTAGAAATAGGAATGAGTGGCGAGCGATTGAGACGCAGTTCCGGTAGGCCCTGCTGCTTCCTCCGGTGCCTTGGATGACCACGGAGGTAGCAGAAGTAGGGGATTCAGCGTTATGAAGCTTCATCTATAGTGGATGTCGGCTATCCCCCAAAATTGGGGTTAGTGTCTTGGTATATGTATGTATGTATATTTACTTTTATACCAAGAAATTGATTATTCCATCTAGTTTCCTTTAGAAACTTTCTCACATCTAGACATACCTTACACATCCTGGTCTACCAGTTGATCAAACCTTGACTACCATATTGAAGTATCTTAAAATTATATTCTAGCATTTAATATTTCAATATCTTGTCAATTTTCTAAAACTTAGGTTTCATTTTTTCTACATCCACTTGATTCCCCTCCTTTTTATTCTCAACAATTAATCGACCACCATTAACAAATATACTTTAAACCTTTCCAATGCTATTCTTATTTTCTGACAACTTTCAAAGTACTTGGTCTATCGATTCAACGTCACATTCTCTTCATAAGATAATTTCCACTCATTTATTACTTTATCCCCTTATTTATCCTCTTGTGTACCATGAAATATTTATCTCTTATACTGCAGAGGAAATTCAATATACCATTCTCCCAGACTAGGCCTCTAATTTCATTGTCTATTGATATGATAAATTTATTACTTGCTATTCTTCTTTACCCACTGACTCAGTGGCCAAACCATAATCATCCCATAGTGTTTTCAACATTAAGCATTTCCTTTAGCCATTGTTAGAACTTCCTTCAATGTTCAAGCTCCCAATAAATTCCCTGGCCTTATTTAAACTCCCACTTTTTCTCTACTATTACAATTATTTCCCATTTCCCTATAACAAGGAATTGATCACAGACTTCCAACCACAATTCTTCTCATCCTTTATGATAAACTTACGCTACCTTTGTCAAATATACTCGTGAAATCTTATCCATGAAGCAACTATTACCAGCAATTAATTTCCCTAACAAAATCATTTCTATAAGATGCTGTTCATACACAAACTCACACATACATCAAGCGTCGGAATGTAAACATAAAATAGGCTATGCAGAAAAAGTCTTAATCTAGAAAGGATGCAGGGCGTACTGTATATGTGCTGATTCGATTACAGCATAATTCTATGTTTTACTAATGGGCAATGAAGAATTTATTCTTTTTTCTCTCTCCATACGCTTTCAAGTATTAGGGGTGATGGGGGTGGGGTAACCTTATCAGTTTCATTATTATTAAAGCACTTCAAGATAAGAAAAAAGGATGACTTGGATAGAGCTGTTATTAAGTCACAGAATATACTCTAATTTTACTGTTATCAACTCACAGAATGTACTTTAATTTTACTGTTATCAACTCGCAGAATACACACTAATTCTACTGCTATAAACTAACAGAATATACCCGAATTCTACTGTTATTAACTCGCAGAATAATATACTTTAATTCTATCATATGAGCAAAGGCCATTGGGTCAGTATTGCTACTGTTAATACGACTACTATCAGTACTATCATCCTCATCATCATCAAAACAATCCGAGATCGGGAAATAAATTAACGACTTAAATAAGAACAGTTATTAACTCTCAAAATAGTATATTTTCTTCTGTAATGTTACCTAAACATATTGGGCAGTGGTAGCCATGTGGAAACGTTAATGACCCATCATTTATGGGTCCCACGTTCAACTTTAAGGGTTTCCAATGGAAAAAATAAATAAATAAATAAATAAAAATAAAAAAAACTTACTGAATTTGTGAGTTAAGAATGAAGTGCTGAGATCGCCATAGACCTATTTGCCGAGTCATCAGCAAACACAGCCTGGTTATCCCTGGTCCTAACTTGGGTGGAGAGAGGGATTGGGTCCTTATCATTCATTCACATACTTCATATATACAATGTACCAACCGTGTGTCACACGATCTTCTTGGTTCATAGGCACCTGATAATACCCCTTCAAGAGGTCGAGCGTAGAGAAAACCTTCGCTTTGTGCAGGTAGGAGGTCACGTCGGCAATGTTTGGGAGGGGGTAGTGATCCGGTTCTGTTTGCATGTTGAGGCGCCTGTAATCTCCGCACGGACAGGGGGGGGGGGGGCCGCGTCTTTCTTCAGAACGATGTGTAAGGGTGACGACCATGGGCTGGAGGCCTTTTGGCAAAGGTCCATTTCCTCCATTTCGGCGAACGTCTGTTTGGCGGCTGCCAAATGACCCGCCTACAGTTCGCCTCTCTAGATCAGGGCGTCCTATTTAACATGTACAGTATGTCATTTTTAGGGGGGGGGAAGCCATGTACCAACCGTGTGTCACACGATCGTACATAGTTCATTTTGTGTATATATTATGCTTGTACCTTCGCTCTTCCCTCGCACTAAAATGAACTATGTACGATCGTGTGACACACGGTTGGTACATGGCTCCCCCCCTAAAAATGACATACTGTACATGTTAAATAGGGCGCCCTGATCTAGAGAGGCGAACTGTAGGTGGGTCATTTGGCAGCCGCCAAACAGACGTTTTCCGAAATGGAGGAAATGGGCCTCTGCCAAAAGGCCTCCAGCCCATGGTCGTCACCCTTACACATCGTTCTGAAGAAAGACGCGCCCCCCCCCCCCTGTCCGTGCGGAGATTACAGGCGCCTTAACATGCAAACAGAACCGGATCACTACCCCCTCCCAAACATTGCCGACATGACCTCCTACCTGCACAAAGCGAAGGTTTTCTCTACGCTCGACCTCTTGAAGGGGTATTATCAGGTGCCTATGAACCCAGAAGACATCCCTAAGACTGCCATCACCACTCTGTTTGGTACATACACCTTCAATTACTCCTGTTTTGGCCTTCGTAATGCTGGGGCCACGTTTAAACGTCTCATGGATGGCATCTTAGGGGACCTCCCCCCCTTCTGTGTATGTTATGTGGATGACATACTTGTGTTCTCCTCCTCAAAAGAGGAACACCTCCGTCACCTGCGCATCGCGCTCGACCGCCTGCAACAAAACGGCCTTGTAGTCCGGTACGACAAGTGTACCTTTGGCGCCAACGAAGTGTCGTTCTTAGGGCACCGCATCACTCCTGAAGGAGTCCATCCCCTCCCTGAGAAGGTAGCAGCCATTCAGGACTTCCCGCGCCCTCGACCGTCAAAGCTCTGCAAGAATTTTTGGGCATGATCAACTATTATCACCGTTTTCTGCCAGCCATTGCCACCACTCTTGCTCCCCTCTACGCCTCCCTCAAGGGCAAGCCAAAGGACCTGAAGTGGGGTCCCCTTCAAGAAGCGGCCTTCTGCAATGCAAAGAAGGCCCTATCAACCGCTGCGGCTCGAACTTTTCCTATCCCACATGCCCCTCTCCATCTCTCCACCGATGCCAGCGACGTCACTATTGGTGCAGTACTCGAGCAGGTGGTCAACGGCTCGCACCGCCCATTGTCCTTCTTCAGCAGAAAACTGTCCAAGGCAGAATCGGGTTATTCTACCTTCGATCGAGAATTGCTGGCGGTGCACTTGACTGTCCTTCACTTTCGCCATTTCTTAGAAGGTACGCCCTTCGTCATTCGCACAGACCACATGCCTCTGGTGCACGCCTTCACTCGACAGTCTGACGCCTGGTCCTCCCGTCAACGCCGACATCTCTCCGCCGTGGCTGAATACAATTGCACCCTTCAATACGTCCCTGGGAAAATGAATCCCGTTGACGAGGCCCTGTCAAGAAACACGTTGGCTGCCGTTCAACTGGGATTGCATTACAACGCCCTGGCTGAAGCCCAACGACAGGATCCAGAGTATCAAGCATGTAGGACATCCTGCACATCCCTCCGTTGGGAAGACTTCCCCCTCGAAGACTCCAACACCACCCTCCTCTGTGATGTGATTAGTGGTAGACCGCGACCTTTGATCCCTGCTCCCATGCGCCGGCAGGTGTTTGATTTCATTCACGGCCTTTCACATCCCTCGTGCCGTTCTACTGCACAGCTGCTGAAGACAAAGTTCATTTGGCACGGCATTTCTAAGGATGCTAAGGATTGAGTCCGCGCCTGTACTTCTTGCCAAACTTCCGAAGTACATCGACATACGAATTCAGGAGTGGGCATCTTTCCTCAACCTCAGCGTCGTTTCGCACACATTCACGTCGACGTTGTAGGTCCCCTACCCACATCACAAAGACATCGTTACCTGTTTACCGTCATCGACCGCTCCACTCGTTGGCCTGAAGCCATTCCCATGGAAACTGCAACGTCTGCCTCATGTACATCTGCCTTACTCTCAGGATGGATTGCAAGATTTGGTATCCCTGAGCATATTACATCTGACAGGGGTACCACTTTCACCTCTCAATTGTGGACATCATTAGCGAATCTCCTGGGCATCACCCTACATCCCACAACGGCCTACAACCCCGCTGACAATAGAATGGTTGAACGTTTTCATCGCACCCTCAAAGTAGCTTTGATGTTCCGCTGCAAGGATTCCAACTGGTTTACTCAGCTTCCCTGGGTCCTCCTGGGACTAAAGACCACTCCTAAAGATGCCCTCGACGTCTCGGCAGCTGAAATGGTGTATGGCGATCCGTTGGTCGTCCCTGCCGAATTTTTTCATTCTACAACCTCCTCCGACGATCTCCAGCGCATACGTCACATCGTGGGAAAAATTACTCCATGCCGCCAGTCGTACAAGCCCCCAGCGAAGCATCACATACCGACAGACTTGCACTCTGCAACGCACGTCTTCCTGCGCAACGACACTAGCAAGCCACCGCTAACGCCCCCTTACACGGGCCCTTTCCTTGTGATCCGACGCAGTCC
>NC_090743.1:33485822-33489724 GCF_036898095.1 Palaemon carinicauda
ATGCAATTTATCATAATATAATAAGATTTTTAAAAATTAACAGGATACAAAATTCACAATTGTGAAATTGTGATACAGTACAACCAAAAAAAAATGGGAAATTACTATAAATCTTATTTCACCATTGATATTTAAGAAAATCACGATGATGAAAATAATATAAGATGTTTAAATGAAGGACTCCATCGATCACACTACTAGTCCCATTTATCATAATAAAATAAAATTAAAATTAAAATGACACAAAATTTTTAATTATGAAATTAATGCCGTACACCGTCTAAAGCGAAAGTGAGAAATCGCTGAAAATATTATTTCACCATCGATAATTACGAAAATCATAATGACAAAAATAATTGAAAAATTTAAAAAAAATTACATATAGCACGAATATTAATGACTGCATTACTGAAGAAATCAAGATCTAGACATATTTTTCAATAATGCGGGTTCTGAAATTTCCGTGGATCTTTTTCTAGTATAAAAGAATTCAGTCAAGACTTTGTGATTCACTTATTATCATTATTAATAACATATCAAAGGAGACTGACATAGTGTGATTATCGAAAACCATGCAAAAGTGGGATCAGAACGGCAACGACCATTGGAATAAACAAATTTATCAATAAAAATAATTAATTTTATTGGCCATTTTAATAAAAAAAATATCATCAATATAATTCATTTAACGATCATTGGAAGCGATAAATTCATCCATAGATATAGTTCCTTTAACCATCGTTGTAACTCATCAACAAATATAATTCCCTTAACGACCTTTGAAAAAGATGATTCATCAATAAATATAATTACTTTACTGGCCATTGTAATTTTAAATAACGTCAATGAATACAATTCCTTTAACAACTATTGAAAAAGAATCAATTCTTCAATTAATATATTTACATTTTTTACATCATCAATAATACACTCAAAAGTCCTGTCAAAATTCCAAAACAAGCACAAGATGAGTAAAAATAATGTATGTCCCTTTACTTCAAGGAAAGCAGCAGTGACCCAAGCGGCTGTGACGCCTGGTAACTCTTATTCATAAGGCATTTGAACTCGAGAAAATAAGGCCCGAGTAACACTTACATTCCGGATGAGCAGGAAACAGCTGTCAGGGCTCGAATTGCATCTTGAAGTTGAAGTGCTCCTCTTCGAGAAACCCTGAAAAAAAAAAAAGAATGATTAATAATCATAGGTTGGATATAATCATCTGGACCCAGCCACCGAGGGGGGGGGGGGGGGAGGGAGCCCATTCAACCCCATGATGTAATTAGGGGAAATTCCCACAATCTTCCCTAAATGATAAAGTGCATGGCGCTATATATATATATATATATATATATATATATATATATATATATATATATATATATACACATATATAAACATATATATACATATATATATATACATACATATATAAACATATATATATACATACATACATATATAAACATATATATATTTACATACATACATATATAAACATATATATATATATATATATATATATATATATATATATATATATATATATATATATATATATATATATATATACAGTTTATATGTGTATATATATCTATATATACATACATACATACACACACATATATACAGTTTATTTATATATATACATACATATACATATATATATATATATATATATATATATATATATATATATATATATATATATATATATATATATATATATATATATATATATATATATATATATTCAAATAAGCCATATATATTTTGATACATTAATGTCTGGATTCTCTTAACGACCTCCGGATCAGAGCCCCAGGCAAAATCTCACAAAGACAAGAGCTTGGCTCCGGCCGGGAATCGAACCTTGGTCGGCAAGCTTATATAGACAGTGACTAACCCATCCGTGGCCGAATGGGTTAGTCACTGTCTATATAAGCTTGCCGACCAGGGTTCGATTCCCGGCCGGAGCCAAGCTCTTGTCTTTGTGAGATTTCGCCTGGGGCTCTGATCCCGAGGTCGTTAAGAGAATCCAGACATTAATATATCAAAATATATATGGCTTATTTGAATATGAAAAACACGTAAAAATGTGCAAAATTTATCATATATATATATATATATATATATATATATATATATATATATATATATATATATATATATATATCTTTATATACATACATACAGACAGACATATATATATATATATATATATATATATATATATATTATATATATATATATATATATATATATATAAAATATCAGCCGTTACTAGTACACTGCAGAACAAAGGTCTCAGACATGTCCTTCCACTTGCACCTACCTATGGTTTTTCTATGCCCTACATGATAAACACACACACGTACACACACAGAAAAAAAAACACACACACACACACACACACACACATTATATATATATATATATATATATATATATATATATATATATATATATATATATATATATATATAATAATAATACTAACAATGACAATAATAAAACCTAGTAATCTCACTGAACAAGCAAGGGAAAGACCAGATCAGGAAAAGGAAAGCCGAATGGGGAATCAAAGATCAGTCTTGCAACTTGATTAGCTGAGCAAACTATCGAATGGTCAAGGTGAAGCCGTCGAGGATTTTTGCTCAGGAATTCAACATAAGAGTTGCACTTCCAGCAATTCTTTTTTTTTCTAATTCAACGGTTTTTATGACTAGGATTTTTTCTATTAATTTTCTTTTCCCATATCAATCATTATGAAGGTGGATAAATAGCACACAAACAAAATAACAGCAAATCTGTTGATCATCTCTTGTCATCCCGGTCTAAGTTTTATATCTTTCTAACTAAGTTTTATTACCATCTGGTTTTAAATTTTAGGATCTTTTGAAGGAATAACTATACCTGTTACATCACAAGCTCTTTCAAATCTCCTGTTCCTTTCATCAGCTTCAGTGATCGTGGTTGGTAGTCACGTCTGATGACCTAATAACCAGGACCTTTCCAAATTATTATTATTATTATTATTATTATTATTATTATTATTATTATTAGTATTAGTATTATTATTATTATCATTATTATTAGTAGTAGTAGTATTATTATAAGCTAGGCTATAACCCTAGTTGGTAAAGAAAGATACTATAAGCCCAGGAGCTCCAACAGGGAAAAATAGCCCAGTGAGTATTGGAAACAAGGAAATAAACTACAAGAGGAGAATAAACAATCAAAATCAAATATTCCAAGAACAGTAACATAAAATTAGATCCTTCATATATGAACTATAAAATCTTCATTACAAAAACCAGAGAAAGAGAGATAAGAAAGAACAGCATGCCCAAGTGTACCACCAAGCAGGATAACTCTAATCCAAGACAGTGGAAAACCATGGTACAGAGACTATGGCATTACCCAAGACCAGAGAACAATGGTTAGATTTTGGAGTGTCCTCCTAAAAGAGCTGCTAACCATAGCTAAAAGGTCTCCCTTCTACCCTTACCAAGACGAAAGTAGTTAATATTATAATAAAAGAGATCCTTTTTTTCCCTTGTAACATGATGTAAATGACCAAATTTACTCTATATGCAATGATACTTTTTGTCATCGTTAAAAAAAAAATCTTACTCATTCTCATCGTAATAAAATAAAGTTAAATTCTTCTTTATCACTAGAGACCCCAGTTAAGAACTCGTTTCTTCTATAATTAGTAAAAAATTCATAGCAACTCTGGGGTAAAAAAACATCTCAAATACAACATGGCAACTAAACTAAGTTACTTGGTTTCACTCGAAAACCTTGAAATGATGAAAAAACCTAAGCGCAAATCAACAACCTATTGACGATTTTCTTCTTCAGCCTCTTAATAAGTCACCGGAGTTTAAAGCTTTAAAGGC
>NC_090743.1:33495224-33517724 GCF_036898095.1 Palaemon carinicauda
TCCGTCTCAATATAAAGATGAATAAATGAATGAATGATTTGAAGTTCTCTGGCATCATGACATCGAAGGTTCAATAGCGGCTTTGCTACGATAAAAAGATGAACATATGGATTATAGCGGGCTTTGCTACGATAAAAAAGATGAACATATGGATTATAGCAAAGCCGTTAAGACCCATTTCATTAACGAAATTATCAAAAATAGAAAAATATGATTATCGTGATTAACTTGGCAAAATATACCATTCAAAAGTATAGCTAAACTTTACGGTGGTGGTTTGAACTTTCGACCGAGATTGATGGCGTAGGTGGTCCATAGTTTAACTTTAGATCACTACCTACTAAATAGTTCAAACACTAGGAACAGCCACCATTTCAAATCATCTGAATAATTTAGAAATACATTCTCAATTTCTGCTCATGCCTAACCAATAAGGCTATCGGTAACCTTTCCGATCAATTGAGCATTTAGTCTATCATTTTCAAACTATGATTTTCTACCTTTAAAGGCCCAAAACTATCTGTATTTTCCTCCTCCAATTAAAAGCAATCTATGATATTGCAGTGAGTCACCACTTGGACTTCACTGACCTTCAATTGCAAAGCTTCTCCAAATGGCCTGCCCGACCCCAGCACCGGAGACTATTCCAAATTAAACAATCTAAATTTACAATCGATGGCATTTGCCAACTTACCCATTGAAATGTTGAGCACTGTAAAGGTACAAGTCTTTAAGATTCTTATCCTGGCTCGTCACATATCCTGAGAAACAATTGCATTTACCGCTTCAAAAATTAGGTTCTAACATCACAACAACGCTATACACTAACTTACACTTAAACATAACTCGAGTACCACTTTCTAAAAAACGCGGTGGAATCGTTATAAACACAGTGGACACAAACACCATTTGAGCACACCATAAGCAAGGAGTTGAGAATTGGTAGTTCAGTATGTTAGAACTCATCCGTTTTACCGCTTCCAGCAAGTGGTTGGGCATTCCACATTCGAAAACAAATCACCGTGAGTTGGGTAATTTAACCCATGAATACATATATACTTGATGTATTAATAAATATCTTCTCGAACCTTTCTCTAAAGTATTTGAGAAATTCTTTAACAGAGTGATTAAGAATAGTTCATAATAAACAATTTCTCGCTTTCCTCAATACATTTAGCGACTAAGGTTTACAAAGCCATTAAACGATAAAAAACTGTACACCAATTTTAATTAAGGTAAAAGTTCTTCCCACTGAGATTTACATTTCACAAACTTCTGATTCCGTTTTTTTTAATGTGACTCGTTCAGTAGATTACCTTGTTAGTACTAAAATACAAAGACCAAGGCGCCATAAGCATTGTAAAAGGAAATTGCTTTCTTACCTTTCATGACCACAAGTGTAAAAGTCATTCGACTGAATACGAAGGTCGGTAGATCTAGATCTGCTCACAAACAGTAGTCTACATGTCAGCTCCCTTTCACAGTCACTGTCCTAAGCTAGGAAGGGAGGGGGGGGGGGGACTCATACCATGGCAACCGAGCATAGACCCGTACAACCCTGTTGTTGTTGGAGTATTATAGACAACACTTGTTGGCACGGGCCTTTCCCTTGGTTGGCCCGTAGGTAATGCCGTACAACCCAAGGTCTAAAGAATTCTATAGACCTTGGTACAACCCATATTGGTGTACCTCCCAGTCGCAAGTGGCTTAGAGCTAGGCGCTGATCACATTGTTTGTATACAGTACATGCAGGGTTAAAAGAATATTCTTTTAACCTTGGTATACATGGTTGGTCTCAAGGACACAGAGCTGTTGAGTGCCTCTACTAACCATGAGCAACACTCAAACCTATAACTGTGTTCTCTAAAAAAAATCTACTGTTCAGAACAGAGGAAAATAGAGAAGGCTGACTAGAAACAGTGACCTCATATAGAAATCCGAAAAGCTACTTTGCTGTTCACCACACTCACAACACCAAACTTTAAACATTGTTATAAGTTTACTTTGATTAATTAAATTATTTAACCTGAGAGTCAAGAGACAACCACCTTAATTTTTTTTTTCATTTTTTTTTTTTTTTGTGAAAACTTACCAATTACTTTTTCTATCAATGGGCCTTGATCCAGTTCTTAACGTTGACAGTTTTATTTTATACCTCCCACTACTAGATGTAGGTTTTTCAACTTCAAACGTTGAAAAGCAAAATCGATATTTAGTCAACATCTAAATGGCGAATACTGGCTAAGTACAATGAATCATTAGCCTCTTGTCACGGCAGACCTCTGCATTGAAGAAGCATTCCAGTAGAGCCTGATACGAAGTCCACTAAAGGTGCATTGGAACTATTACGCGATTGCAGAGTACATTTCTTCCTCTAAAACCAGGTCCAACAGATAACGGTCCTCTTCACATACTGTAAGTACGTATTCTAAGATCAAATTCATTTATTTGTGCAATGCCTCTTGTTATAAGCTGTAACAGGTTTCCACGAAAGAACCTGGAATAAAAACAGATATTAGAATAGACTGTGTCAATAGTTGTCAAATTGATTGATGGAACTTTAGAAGCCTAACATACGAGTATTGTTAATTCTATTTTGTTGAATAGGTTAACCCAAGTCTCGTTTTATAGTTTATATTTGGCTAAGCTATTTTAAAGTTGTTACTGGTCTTGAAATGATTTAGTTTTTATTCTGTTACATATATGTAGTTATATGATATTACCTTTAATCTCTGTTGCTATCCCTCTTGGAACCCTTGGGCTTGCAGCATTTTACTATTTCAACCAGGTTTGTAGCTTGGTTTGTGATGATAATAATAATAATAATAATAATAATAATAATAATAATAATAAAAAAAAAACAATAACAACAACATTATTATTAATAATAATAATATAAATTTTCATAATCTACCTACTTTGGACAATAAATTCCCTTAATCTAAACTTAATGTAAAATTCTATGTAGATCATTCTACGAAAGAGAAAAGAATGTCTAAAAAATACCCCGATGGAGCCCTTAACCTTGTGGAATTCTGCTTCCCAAACTACTGGACTCTAGCGCAGTTAATAATACTAATAATTCATTATTTCCAAAAAGTTTCTGCTGTATATCAAGTCACGTGATTCTTGACAGTAACGCGCATATACAGTATATATATATATATATATATATATATATATATATATATATATATATATATATATATATACATACATATATATATATATATATATATATATATATATATATATATGTATATAAAAGTTTGAAGACCCAGGCCTACATGGCTGAGGGCTATGAAGCGCGACGTAGGAGATGACGGATATAGAAGTATTGTTTTAAAAGCCCAAGATGAAGACGACTGGCGAAATCTAACCGAGGCCCTTTGCGTCAATAAGCGATGGGGGAAATAATGGTGATATATATATATATATATATATATATATATATATATATATATATATATATATATATATATATATATATATATATATATATATATATATATATATATATATATATATATATATATGATACATTAAGAATAACAGATTGGGTCCCTATAGATTGCAAAAAAAGCAGGGGAAGGAAGAGAAGACTATGGATTGACGAACTAAGAAAGTTTGCTGACGTGCAATGGCATAGAAAGACCATAAACCGACGCAAGTGGAAGAACATGTCTGAGACTGGCGATGATGATAGAAGTTGTATCCAAATTCTAAGTACTTCATACGGTAAGTTCCTGTGAAATGAAGTACAGTATACAGTATGTCTACTGTATACATTATATTTTGTAACCGTTAACAAAAAATCTCTCGTTCGTTTCACCCTTTACTTTTTCTCCAGGTTATTGTCAAAATTTAGTACATTGAACTATCGTCCACAACGATAATTTGTTTTTATCATTTTTCTATATAAATGGTTAATTTTTTTTTTTACAATCACAATATTTACAGTATGGTTTCAGAATACATTAGCAATTTTCCATAAACCCATTAAATTTAAAAATTTTACAATCACAATATTTAAAGTATTGTTGCAGTATGCATTAGCATATTTTACATGAACAAAAACTCTTTAAATCAACAGTTTACACATCTTGATCTTTAATTTAGCTACTCAAAAACAATAATTCATATATTTTTTGTAAACATATTTATTCTTTCTTTATAAATTAGAGAATACTGTACTGTTATTACCTTCCTTCCGAGAAACTGGAGAAACAAATGACGCATTTGTGGGTGGAGGAAGGGCAGGTGTTGCACCAACTCGCTTTCCCCTGATTTATTGCATTTTCTCTCCTCGAATTTTAATTGGAAAATGAAATAAGAGGCGAGAGGAAGTGGCAGTGTCGTATGACATATCTCTGTTGGGAGATGAGAATTGTGCAATAGTAAATGACGAGATAAGAAGAAGAAAAAAAAAACGGATAAAAAGGAAAACCAGTGGGGGTGAAGAGGAAGGGATTGGTATGATTAGGTGACAGGGGATTGGAGGACACAATCAAGAGAGAGAGAGAGAGAGAGAGAGAGAGAGAGAGAGAGAGAGAGAGAGAGAGAGAGATCAGGTACAGCAAGTTGTATAAGAGAGAAAACCAGATACCATTTGTATAATATATATATATATATATATATATATATATATATATATATATATATATATATATATGTGTGTGTGTGTGTGTGTGTGTGTGTGTGTGTGTGTGTGTGTGTGTGTGTGTGTGTGTGGTCTAAAATAACGCATAAGCAATGTTTTAAGTTCGATTAAGTCGCCTACACACACAAGGAAATACTAAGTTCAAAACCAAACCTTGTCAAAGCTCACTGTACCGTCCTTTCTTGCAAAGCCCAAAAAATCTCATGATTGTTATCACGTTCTATTGGTAAATGCTTTTATGTAATAAGACAAAGCTGTGTTGAGATACAGTTTGCATTTGTGTACACGGCTTCATTTGCTAATTCGTCTTATTTCCCAAGTGTTACGATAATGTAGAATCGGCAGTTCAAACGGACAGCTCCGTATGATTCTTTGAAATATATCTGCTCAACGAGTGTAATATTGTAAACAATTCTTGTTTGTAAAGCTGTGCGACAAGTAGACTTAAAATTGACTCTCGAGATAATAGTACCATGACTCCGTCAGTATTTGTGGTAAAATCGATTCGAATAATAAATTCTCATTACTTAAGCTCATAACCCTATGCCACTGCCACATCAATATCACTTTAACATCGTTGTACTCTTGTCAAAGAGGGCTTCAAATTATATCAAATGCAGAGGCACTTATACAATGAAAAAAGACACTATAATCAAACTGTTACAAAGTTAAAATAGTGTCACTGGTTTAATTTTAATTAAAGTAACACGTTAAAATTTCAATTAACAGTAAAAATACACGTCCCCCCAAAAACTCTCAGGATGGAGACAAAATGACTTCGCATCTATCTCGTAAATTCAACCTAGCTTTTTTTTTTTTTCACTATACTCACCAATACAGACGGCGGAGAAAAGCAGAGCTAAACTAACGGTTACCTCCACTGACTAAAGCGAGGTTTAGGCTACACGGACGAACGATCCCTGTTGTCGAACGGTTCGAAGAGGTAGAATCAGCCACGAATGCATAAGGTTTATGGACAATGAAGCCCCGCCCACAAGTCAGGCGAGACCAGACTATCATCGAACCTTTCGACCAAAGTGTTCGACAAACAAATACCCCGCACACACGTTCGAACATCAATTCAAACACTTGTCAGTCGAACCGGGTTTGACCATGTAAACCAGCCTTAAAAACCAAATGAAGGTACTTCACTATGGCGCTAGAATGCTGAATGTGTATGCGATACAAATATCGAAAATTAAAATGAATATAAGTAATGTATATCCCATATTTACCTTGCAGGATAGCCACGAATCATCAGGAAAAGAGTACTTAAAACCACATTCGACACTATTGTAACACTGAGGGGAAAAGAACTTAAAGAAGAGGAAGTTAGAGGCTCTACCTACTAAAATCAAAACTGTAACGACGCTTCTGATTGGCTCTTGGCGATCTTCTGTGAATGTCACAAAAGCCTTACTTTCTGTAGATATAGAACGCGTTTATATTAATTTATATATCTCACTATCGCACAATAGGTAAATTTTGTATACACAAGTTGGTTAAGTATTGATAGCACAATAATAAAGTAGTTTCAGTGCCTAATAGGGCCGGGAAAAACGAATTAATATAGACGAGTAGGTCAAGATCAACGTTTCATGATTCACACACTTCCCTATAACTAGTGATTTTAGTCATATTCAATCAATAGACTTTTGATTAAAACATTCTGATCTCGTATCTATTACTTCTTGAATAGGAGCGTTTCCAAGTGTTAGCAAAATTTCAATATAAAACGAAACAAGTTTTGTGCAATCGGCCCATTATCATTTTCTGTTTCAGCTGAGCAAACCATAAGTGGGAGGGACTTATGTCTGTCATCTAGGCAGGGAAGTTAAACTGAAGTGTACCGTATTTTTTAACCGCCGCGTGGATGGTATAATATAATTTAGCCATAAAATATTTTGAACTCGATTGATTTAAATTGTGGTTTCTGGGCGTATCAAAAATACATTTTAAAAACCTATATTAATCTGACATATAAACGATAACGTTTCAGCTTGATGATATTGCCAAAAATAATTTGGTTTTACGCTTTCTTATTTCTCCACAGCGATAGATTTGATAAAGATTACATACACGATATTTATCTTTTGCAAAGGATAGAACAAAGTTTAAGGGCCGATATAGTGAATTGAATCGGGAGAGTTTTAACGTCTCTCGCTATGTTCATTTTCTTTACTTTAATAGACTTCCTTAAACAAAAACTTTTATAATTCCGAATAGGAATTGTTGTATGAACGAATTTTTTATTAATGTAATAGTGTTATTTTGTAAATATCATTGTTGAATTATTGTGCATATCTCCCATCATCTTCTCCGTATCTGGCAAGCGCACATTTAGACCTATCCCTTTGGCCGACCAGAACAACCTTTGTTCACAAATTCGTTGTTTCTCCACCTCATCACCAAAAGCTATGCATCCAAAATCGAAAAGCACTTTAAATATATTAGGAGAGTTTCGTGTAAACACAGACATTTTTTTCATTAAACTTTATTCCATTAATGCTAAATCGAATCGTAATGAATTCAAATGTTTTTTCAAGTATTTGATATTGTTCTTTGACTTTCAGTTGCGATAACTTTGTTTTCTACTATATCGTGTTATGACAAAAAAAAAAAAAAAAAAAAACATAATATCGTTACGGTACCATTGTTTATTCGACTAATACAAATAGAATTTTGATATTAAGTTTAAAAGTTAAGAATGAGAATATCTGACCAAAGTTTCAAACTAGAAGTAGTAGTGGCCAGTAGGTCGGTACTGGGACTGCACAGACTGCAAGGCCAGAAAGGTGATACCGTGATACCCAATCATAGAGGATATCACGCAAACCTCTCTTCAACAACCAATCAGAAGCGTTGTTTCAAACTCGCTTAGGAATCGCGCGAGCGGCTCTCTTCAACAGCCAATCAAAAGCATCGTTGCGTTGGCTACAGGTCGCACCAACCTTTCGATTCTTCTTCTTATTATTGTTATTATTATTATCATTATTATTATTATTACTTGCTAAGCTTTAGCTCTAGTTGGAAAAGCAGGATATATACTATAAGCTCAGGGGCTCCAATAGGGAAAAATAGCCCCATAAATAAAGGAAACAAGGAAAAATAAAATATGTGAAGAACATTAATATAAATATTTCCAATGTAACTATAAAAACTTTAACATAACAAGAGGAAGAAAAATTAGATGGATAGTGTGCCCCAGTGTACCCTCAACCAAGAGAACTCTAACCCAAGACAGTGGAAGACCATGGTACAGAAGTTATGGCACTACCAAAGACTAGAGAACAATGGTTAAATTTTGGAGTGTCCTTCTAGAAGAACTGCTTACTATAGCTAAAGAGTCTCTTCTACCCTTACCAAGAGGAAAGCGGACGCTGAACAATTACAGTGTAGTAGTTAAACTCACAATTGACATCTATGAAATAACTGACGCGTTTTTTGTCGTCTTAAGAATTAATTTAATATATTGTACAAACGGTTATCATTCATGATCTGCGAGAAATAATAGTTATAAGAAACATATCAAATATTTTTTCAATGTATAGGGAATATGAGGCCCCTATTATTATGAAGAAATATACACTATAGAAGACTACAAAACACATGATTTTGAGATTAACCTTATAATAATGTAATTGAATAGTTCTATAGAGCTATTTCTGAAATATATTATCATTATTATTATTATTGTTATTACTAGCCAAGCTACAACCCTAGTAGGAAAAGCAAGATGCTATAAGCCTAAGGGCTTCAATAGGGAAAAATAGCCCAGTGAGGAAAGGAAATAAGGAAATAAATAAATGATGAGAATAAATTAACAATATCAAAACAGATATGTCCTATATAAACTATTAACAACGTCAAAAACAGATATGTCATTTATAAACTATAAAAAGACTCACGCCAGCCTGGTCATCATAAAAATATTTGCTCCAACTTTGAACTTTTGAAGTTCTACATTTTTAATACCAGATAATATCTAGACATCGTGCTTTGGCATTTCACGATAGGTTAATCGTGCATTCAGTCATCTATGTTATGATTATAAGCAGTTATTACTGTGTTCATAGTTGTGTATTACTTTTGTAATGTTAGTCACAATACTTCCAGATTTGAATAAAATAGATTTAGGTACTTAGTATTTCATGACGAGGCACGTGACGCGTGGCATAATTTTAAATCATCCAAGAAATCAGTCACGTGGAAAAAAATACATCCTCAAACGGTGTACTGCAGCGTCCCTTGTGCACCTAGCGCTTTTTAGCCTCCTTTCCTGATTCATTTCTGCCATCTTGGCAACTTTAGTTTGTAGTGCAACAGCGGGGTCTCCCATAATTCCAATTTGGCGCTGAATGGACACCAGGCCCCAGCGCCACGTCATACAGTCCACATTCAACAACAACAACAAATGCAGTCGCTTCTAGTACACTGCAGGACAAAGGCATAAGACATGTCAATTCATGCCTGGAGTGTGACCAGTTTTCATCCCCATGCTGGCCAATTGCGGACTGGTAATGGCAAGAAACTTTAGTCTGATCGCTCATAGGAAACCAACCTAGTATGGGTGGGCCTGGATAGTACAGCTTTGCTGATAATGGCGATATGCAAACCCTTTCGCCAGGTTTAGGTGTCCACATTCAACAAATGCAACCATTTCTAGTCCACTGCAGGACAAATGACTCAGACATGTCAATTCATGTCTGGGTTTTGGCCATTTGCTGGCCAGTGTGGATTGGTGGTGGTAGTGGGAGATTTTCGTCTAATCGTTCACAGCAAACAATCCTAGTACATCTTTGCTGATCAAGGCGATACACAAACATTTTCACCACATTAAGGTATCCACATTCACAAGTACATAAATCAGTCGAATCATTATCCCGTTTTTCCTGCAAGACCAAATATTTATATCAGTGTCCCACCCACCCACCGACCCCCGATGATTGGAGAATACTGTTATTACCTTCCTTCCGAGAAACTCTGGAGAAACAAATGACGCATTTGTGGGTGGAGGAAGGGCAGGTGTTGCACCAACTCGCTTTCCCCTGATTTATTGCATTTTCTCTCCTCGAATTTTAATTGGAAAATGAAATAAGAGGTGAGTGGAAGTGGCAGTGTCATATGACATATCTCTGTCGGGATATGAGAATTGTGGAATAGTAAATGACGAGAAAGAAAAAAAAACGGATAAACGAAGCAAAATACTTCGTTTGGGAGAAAAGGAAGGGATTGGTATATGATTAGGTGACAGGGGATCGAAGTACACCATCAAGGATTGGGAGTGAATCACTTGCAAGAGAGATTGAGCCTACAATACAATGAAGGAATGGAAATATCACTTGTACGAGCTAACGCGAATAGAAATAAACGTGACTTCATAAACAAACAAAAAAGGAAGATATGCAGGGGATACGAATGGTTTAATTAAAGATTTAAGCAAATGAGAGAGCAATAAATTTATTATGAATAATAAGTGTGAGGATGTAATGAAAGGGAACGAGTGACATTGCATGCTTTTGTGTGTTTGTTGACGGTTAGGCTTAAGACCTTCTTAAATATTTCCGTCTATGGCTTTTATCATTACAAAGTAATTTAAAGAAATGTGTTACATTTCTTGAAGATCAGATCAAGGGAACGTAGAAGGAGTTGGACAGCAAGGGGAAACAAATGGTAATGAAAGAATAGCGATATGCCACATCGTATACTTTACAACCTTTTAAATTGCTCTGGATAAGTTGGTAAGTTACACTTACAGAGAGAGAGAGAGAGAGAGAGAGAGAGAGAGAGAGAGAGAGAGAGAATCAAAATGAAAAGGAGTAATATGTATGATGAGACTATGGTAATGAGAGCATGCGCGCCAGTGTGGTGAGAGTTATACCTTATTCAGACTCGGTTATCCTCCACTGCATTTAACAGACCACCAAGCAGGCAAGCACATAATTCTCTGCGTAGTAGGTCAGAAGAGTAGCAATGAGTTCGAGGATAGGTATAGATATGAGCAACCGTTTGTGTAATGAGACAAAGACTGACAAACGAAAGGTGGGTGGGAAAAATTGCACATGGCAACTTTTATTTTACAGAAATTAAGATTAGCTGTTGCATTGGAATACCAGAACTGTCCATATAAGAAATATTCGTTAGAGAGAGAGAGAGAGAGAGAGAGAGAGAGAGAGAGAGAGAGAGAGAGAGAGAGAGAGAGTTATCCTAAAATAAAAATTAATTTCAATATCGGTGAAATGATAGTTCTGCCTCTGAATTTAACACCATGATCAGCTAAGTTGTACTAGTCAGGGCCACCCATGCAAAGTTTGCTGTGAACGATCGGACAAAAATCGCCCACCATCACCAATCCGCAGACATCAGACATGAACTGACATGTGTGACGCCGTTGTCCTGCAGTGGACGAGAAACGGCTACATTTGTTGTTGTTGTTGTACATTACTGAATAAACCATCACAATTAATGCCTGGCGTCACAATATATTAGGTCACTGACAACTATTTAAAAAGTGTATTAGAACCCGATATGAACCAATGGGTCATGAAGACTTCGTATTTCTAAATGAAATATTGTTTGTTTTATTATTACTATAATCTGTTTTACATTTCAACTCGCAACATTCACTCGAAGTATTTGTTTTTATAAGCTAATATAATTTTAGATGTACCTGTATTTTAAGCGTACGAAGGCAAGTACATAATATGGAAATGCCATAAGATCAATTGACAACGAATAATACAGAATTTATTCATCAATTCAATTGAACAAAACCCTAGGCGGTTCTGATAACGGGAAATGAATAATTGTCGAGAAGAGAAAAAAAAGCATTTTGAACTTTGTTTTTCCCTACCTCGTTGGCGCGCTCGAGGTGTGAGTGTCACAACCATGCTCGATTGAGCTAAGCGCCTGGTGATTGGTGAAGTCACCAACTCACCAAGTCTGAATCAGTGTAGTTTTGAAAGTGGTAAGTGATACACGTCAAGAGGTTGCTCTGGGCTATAATTTATCGTCGTCTTTATTGTTGGCTGAAAAAGTTCCACGAACATAAATTTTTGGCGGCCTTCAGCCAATTGTCTACTAGAATGCTATTGTTATAAGGGATGGCGGACCTCAGTATGTACGGAATCAATATGGGAGTTAAAATACTGTATATAATTTGGTTTTAAACTTCAAATTGTAACCGGTTGATAGATAAATCGCCGTGTTTGCAAGAGGGGGATTTGAAGACGGTGACCTAATGAACACAAGTCTGGACTTCACATAATTTTCCTCCTGTAAAAAAAGACGGTTAAGTGTATGGACCAACCGGCAAAGGGAATAGGCGACAGGCTCCGACCTTGCTACATATCCTTTAGCTGTGCTCTCGTAATCGTTGTCCGTCCAGTATCTCCAAGTCCTGAAAATTTACTTCTGTAACCGGCTGCATGAAGGTAAAGATTACGTTGAACCGTGGAGTGTAATAATCTACCACATACAACCTTGACTTCTCTTAACCGAAGTGTAGCAATCTTCCACACTCCACCATAACACTTTGCTGGTGTTTGTTTGAACGTTTACTGATATTGGCTATTAGTGTAATTTTAACTCTACTGAATTGTTTAATTTTAATTGCTATATGCCAGTTGATATTTGTCTTCGTGGAAATATATTTACTGAAATGTCTATTCATTTCAACTCTATTAAACTCATTATAAACCGCAAATGCCAATTGATATCAAGTCTTCGTGGAATATACTGATATTGTCTATAATAATGTAATTTCAACTGTACTGAACTGTTTTATTTTAAATCCCAAATGCCAATTGAAGTCTGCGTGGAAATATATTTGAATTTTTGTCGCATCCAGTTTCTGGAGTTAATGTTTTGATATTGTTTACAGGTTGCATTGTGGAACGTTATAATAATCGAGCATTGCTTCGTACGATAGCAATCGTTAATGTGTGTGAACTTTGACATTTGAGAAAACTGTAGCTGCAAATAAACTTATACTAGTGGCAACTGAAAGGTAATTATTTTTGATACTGTACAAGGTTGAGTATATTCAACTAGAATAAATTGTGAAATTTTCATTATCATAACTTATTTGAGAATTTATAACTCTTACAACTATTTTAGTTTTAGAATACTGCAATTTTAATTGTCTTAGTCGACTAGATAAAACTAGGCTTTGCTGTTCAAATATATAATTTGCATGGGCACTGTTTTGGTAGATATTTTATTTTAATCTTATTAGCCAGTGCTGTAATTCTTTCAAATACTTGACCAGTTAGGACTAGTGTTTTGTTGTTCAAATATGTTTCCGTAACTTTTAATATTTGACAAATACTTTGCCATTTTAATATTCCTGTATTTTTTATATAACTCGTTGAGCTGGTAAAACTAGTCTTTACTCTTCAAATATATAATTTATATAACCACTCGATTATAATTTGACAAATATTACGGCAATTTGTAGTTCTTGGTTAACCAAGAATAACTGCTTTGCTGTTCAAATATATTTATATAAACCCTTCGTTAAACACTTATTAGTTTGCTGTTCAAATGTCCGTTGCATGCTCACTTAATTTAAAATTTGGCTTTGATATTTTGAAAACCTTGATATTCTCAACATAATGCCCTGCTACGGCTTTTTGTTTTATAAACCGTTACTGTAATATTAGAACTCTGATCCTTGTTTTATTCCTAATACAAAAATTATATTTTCTAGGTATCAATGATCGGCAACAGCTGCTAAAATTGAATACAGAAACCAACAAAATTATATTGAGAAAAGGCCATGCCTGGAGCGTTAAAAACGCCATCCCCGAAGCTCTAAGGAAGCTTTGATTTCGCATATACGTGATTACCGATTTAGAGCCACAATTTTACTAGCCAATGTTAGGCTTAACATGTGAACTGGTTAAGATGTTTGTCAAATAGGCCTAACGTCTGTTTTCTCCCTAGAGGTTCAGCGGGCTTGTTTTTTTGGTAAGTATTTTATTGAAATAAGTTTTCGTTTCTCATTTTTGTATATCCTACTGGTATCATGTTTGACTGAAGACCGCTGTATAGGTAAAAGAAAAAAAAAACTATTCTTAGTTATGTTAGTCACCCTGATTTTTAAAAAAAAAAAAAATTTAATCTCGAAGCATAATTCTTAGTTTCACTCTTGATATTGTTTAAGTAATTGTAAGGTAATTGATGATCTAATTTATTGATATGCCAAATCCAAAGATTAGTTTTGGCACTTGTCTGTATTTGCCTAATGTTATCAAATATTTTGAATTGGTTGATTATTGGTGTATTAAGCATGTGTTGTAAGAAGCAAAATTTGTAATGAAAATAGTCAAGTTTGGGACAAGTATGTAAAATAAATGAATATTTGAGGCTTAATCATCGAGGTTACAGAGTGTATTCTAAAGTCTGCCTCATGAGAGTAAGGTAAAGGTAGTATTATAGTACATACATACATACATATACCAAAGGCACTTCCCCCAATTTTGGGGGGTAGCCGACATCAACAAGAAACAAAACAAAAAAGGGGACCTCTACTCTCTACGTTCCTCCAGCCTATAGTAACTGCACAAAATAGTAGTTAATAATCCTGTGACGGCCAACCAGATGTTATTGTTATGAGTTACACAAAAGTTCTGATTGAGTTTACATTATATGAACATATTTATATATGGTAATAAGAACTTGTGTGGTGAAAAGTGTAATGCTGTCTTTTGATAACCGTGCAAAGTAACCTGCTAACAATAATTCATGACTAACCACCAGATGCCATTGTGCTATTTGATAGTGTTATAGGATGGCGTTCATTTTGGTTGAAAGAAAGGTTTTATGATAAGTACTATGTTCATAGTAACTAAAATTCTTTACCACCTTATCTGTGTACCTAAAGTGAAGCATTGTATTATCAGGCGTAAGCAAGTTAGGTGGACTGTTCAATGAATTAATGAAGGGTTTTATGTATAATCGTACATACTGGTAACTTGGATTGAAAACTTTAATTTGGGTTTTAAAAGTTTAAGCAGAAATGCTGTGACGCTTATACTCGGCTGCATTAAGTTAATATGATTAAAGGGGACGCTTAGCTGCTTTTAATCTGTTCATTAGGTTTTGTGAATGAACTGCACTATGTGAGGCTGAAGAAATGTGTACAACGTATCAAACGATTCAAACAGTTGGCGGCCAAAGTCTTATTATTATTATTATTATTATTATTATTATTATTATTATTATTATTATTATTATTACTAGCTAAGCTACAACCTTAGTTGGAAGAGCAAGAATCCATAAGCCCAAGGGCTCCAACAAGGAAAATAGTCCAGTGAGGATAGGAAATAGGGAAATAAACGATATAAGAAGTAATGAAAAATAAAGATAAAGTATTAACAAAAAAACACTAACATTAAGACAGATACTTGATATATAAACCATAAAAGGACTTGTGTAAGCCAGTTCAACTTTAAAAAAAAAAGTTCTGTAAGTTTGAAATTTTGTAGTTCTACTGAAGCCGAATTTAAGTGTGCGTAGTTGGAAGATTATACAATGGCCCACTGTACGATTTTTTTTTATCTTTATTATGAAATACATATTTACAATCTTACAATTTAAAACATATGTACATTATATAGATTTAGGAGATTTGAGAACAAAGCCCTCAGAAGGATATTGGGGAGTAAAATGGCAGGGCAGGATTAGAAATGAAACGATAAGAGAGATTACTCGCGAATGCTATGTGTGGATGAGATAAGATGAGGGGTAGATGAAGGTGGTTGGGGCACGCTCTTTGCTCTCCCCAAGAGAGATCAGTTTACCAAACGTTCAGCTGGGCTCCACAAGGCACTAGAAGAGTTAGAAGACCCAGGTCTACATGGCTAAGGACTATGAAGCGCGAAGTAGATGGTGAATGGAAAAGTATTGAATTAAAATCTCAAGATAGAGACGCCTGACGAAATCTAAGAGGCCCTTTGCGCCAATAGGTGTAGGAGGAGATAATGATGACATTATAGTATATTTACATAAATAATTTTACATGGAACGACGACGCTGCCAAACACAAAAGCAGTCTTCATGCTTGCCGCTTTTGCTATAATAGTAAGCCTGAACTAATCAGAATTGCAGAAAATATTTTTGTTGAACAGGTTGACTTAAGTCAATTAATAGTTCATATATCAAAGATCTGTTTTTAATGTTACTGATCTTGAAATATTTAATGTAATTTTTCATAACTAAACAAATACAGTAGTTTATCAACTCATTTCTTTTCCTTACTGGGCTATATTACCCTGTTGGAGGCCTTGGCCTTATAGCATCCTGCTCTTCCAACCTGGGATGTAGCTTAGCTAGTAATAATAATAATGATAATAATAATAACGGTGTTTGTTTTATCACCGCATGGTTTTCTTTCTGGTGAAGGACGAAGAATATTAGATATGTCCAACTACTATTTATTGGTCTGTGACGATTTCCAAGTGAGTTATTCAAATACTATTTACAAGAATAGAGACAGATGTGCTGTAGAACTGAAAAATTGCTGATAGAATTTACAGTAATCTAAGTATCGATAAGTTATATATATAAAAAAGGGCCTGTGGAAACTAGCTTTGCATGTAAATAAGGCAAATGGAAAGTTTAAATAAGTTTGCAAATGGGTCATAATCTGTACCGCCTTGTGTTTTAACCTTCTGTTATTTTTAAAGGATTGCAACATTTATAACCATACATATTATTTTTAAAGAATTGTAACTCTTTTATAAGACCATCTGGCGCGTGGCATATTCAAATATGCCCAATTCCAGCCACCACTGTCTAATAATTTCAGATTCTATCTTCCTATTATAAAGTTTTATCTGACCGTTCGGATGAAGATTTAGAGTTCGGTCGCTCTCAACTTCGACTATAATATGGGAGGGGGGATTCCGAGGTAAAACACTTGATATAAGGATCTTCTATCGCCAGGAATAGAAGATGAATTAACATCTATCCTGATGAATATAGCTTCATTATCATCTTGTAATTCACGCAACAGTCATGGAACGTCCAAATACGTTAACGTAGTTTCAGTCACTCCGAAATCTATTTTTTTCTGAAGATTTATTGGTATATACAAGCATCAATTATTGTGTTATAGAGTTTCTATTTTTTTAATATATCTTTACTAGCTCTATTCGTTGCCGACTGACTACCTGATAGCCTACCTCGTAATCACGGCTGAGCTACTAAACCTAGACCGTGCTCGTAAACCTGCAGCCACGATCAGTAGCTCAATCGTGCCTGCACTTATACCGTTTGGAGGACATTTCAGGTGGTGTGCAGACCCTGTTTGGTTTAGCACACGTCTGAGGACGGAGCTTCACCATGTGAACTAGACTGTCTAGACATTGTCTTTGTTGCAACCCCGTGGAACTTGGCTGTACCCAAATTTTATTCTATTTTATCTCCCCAGAGTCCTGTTTACCTTTAGGTTCAGCCAATTTCAGTTTGTGCTACATAGGGCATCTGCGAGATTTTTCTCCAAATTCAATTCGACTTTAAATGGCCTCTCTTGGTCTCAGTATCGGACCATGTTGCCCAAATTTTATGGATTCAAGCCATTATAACTAAGTGGAGATACCCCAACGTGGTGAGACAGTTTGTGTATCACCATGATCAGGAAAGCTGTAGCCTACTAGTCAAGGCTACCCATACTAGGTTGGTTTGCTGTGAGCGATCAGACTAAAGTCTCCATCCATCACCAATCCGCAGTGGCCAGCTTGGTGATGAAAATGGCCAAACCCCATACATAATTAAGGATATGTCTGAGGTCTTAGTTCTTTACTGGGATAGAAACAGCTGCATTTATTTTTGTTGTATTATAACTAGTTTGTATTTTTAAATTTTGAGCTACAGTAACAAATAATTGATACCCACAACCATTGATTGCTATGCTAGGGTAGCGTATCCAAATCATTCAGTCACTGATGATGAATCTGCTTACTGACGTATAAACATTTGACAGTCAGTATGTGCATCCTTGTATCATGAATCTAAAGCATCTCTTTTATTTCCCCTGATTGCTTTCCATCGACGTCATAGATTTCAATTAAAAAATTTTCTGACATTTGATTCTTTCGTTCTAGTCGAATCCCTTTGTGGGTGTATGTGGGGAGGGGGTGGGGTGGCCAGAGGTGACTTGGTGAGGTGGATGGGCGGTTTGGGTTGTCCGTTTCTCTCAAAGAAAACGGTGTTCTATTTCACCTCACATGGATACACATATACTCTATTGAAACTTCAATATTCTATAAGGTTTTATTTTATTTATTCTTCCTGCAAGAGGATATGCAATGATACTTTCTTCATTTCTACTGTTCAACTTCTCATAACTTTTAGTTCCTGTTAATTTCTCATAATGTTTAGTTCATGTTAATTTCTCATAATTTTTAGTTCTTGTTAATTTCTCATAACTTTTAGTTCATGTTAATATCTCATAATTTTTAGTTCTTGTTAATTTCTCGTAATTTTCAGCTCATGTCAATTTCTCATAACTTTTAATTCATGACAATTTCTCATGATTTTTAGTTCATGTTAATTTCTCATAGCTTTTAGTTCATGTTAATTTCTCATAACTTTTAGGTCATGTTAATTTCTCATAAAATTTCAGTTCATGCTAGTTTCTCATAATTTTCAGTTCATGTTAATTTCTCATAACTTTTAGTTCATGCTAATATCTCGTAATTTTCAATTCATGTTAATTTCTCATTTTTAGTTCACGTTAATTTCTCATAACTTTTAGTTCATGTTAATTTTTCATAATTTTTAGTTCTTGTTAATTTCTCGCAATTTTTAGTTCATGTTAATTTCTCATAACTTTTAGTTCATGACAATTTCTCATGATTTTAGTTCCTGTTAATTTCTCATAACTTTTAGTTCATGTTAATTTCTCATAACTTTTAGTTCATGTTAATTTCTCATAACTTTTAGTTCATGTCAATTTCTCATAATTTTTAGTTCAATTTTATTTCTCATAACTTTATTTCATGTTAGTTTCTCATAACTTTTAGGTCATGTTAATTTCTCAATAATTTTCAGTTCATGTTAATTTCTCATAGCTTTTAGTCCATGTTAATTTCTCATAATTTTTCGTTCATGTTAATTTCTCGTAACTTTACTTCATGTCAATTGCTCGTAACATTACTTCATATTATTTGCTTATGACTATTACCCTCATGTCAACTTAACATTTGCTTCATGTCAACTCCTTATAACTTTAACCTCATGTCAACTCATTAATTGTTAACTCATAATAACTTTTACTTCATGTCAACTTCACGTAACTTTTAGTTCTTATAAACTTTTCAACATTTCTTTCGTGTCAATGTCTAATGACTTTTAGTTCATTTCAAATTCTCATAACTATTATTTCAGGTGAACTTCTCATATCTTAGTTCCTGTCAACTCCTTATAACTTTAACTTCATGTCAATTTCTCATAACTTTCAGCTCATGTCAACTTTTCATAGTTTCTAGTTCATGTTAACTAATGACGTTTAGGTAATGTCAACTTTTCATGGTGTTTAGTTCATGTTAACTAATCATAACTTTTAGGTCATGTCAACTTTTTATTGTTTTTAGTTCATGTTAACTAATCATAACTTTTAGGTCATGTCAACTTTTCATGATTTTCAGTTCATGTTAACTAATCAAAACTTTTAGGTCATGTCAAATTTTAATGGTTATTAGTTCATGTTAACTAATCATAACTTTTAGGTCACGTCAACTTTTCATGATTTATAGTTCATGTTAACTAATAACTGTTAGGTCATGTCAACTTTTCATGGATTTTTAGTTCATGTTAACTTTTCATAACGTTTAGGGCAGGTCAACTTCTCATGGTTTTTAGTTCATGTTAACTAATCATAACTTTTGGTTCATGTCAACTTTCCATGTCGACTTTTCATGGTTTTTTGTTCACGTAAAGTAATCATAACTTTTATGTCATGTCAACTTTTCATAGCTTTTAGTTCCTGTTAACTAATCATGACTAAAGTTCATATCAACTTCTAATCATTTTTAATTCATGTCAACTTCTGATAACTTTTACTTCATATCAACTCATAAAACTTTTATTCTTAACTTTTCAAACCCTTTACTCCATGTCAATTTCTCATAACTTTTAGCAAATGTACACTTCATAACCTTTACTCCATATCCACCCTTTATAACATTATTATTATTATTATTATTATTATTATTATTATTATTATTATTATTAGCCAAGTTAAACCCTAGTTGGAAAAGTAGGAATATAAGCCCAAGGGCTCCAACATGAAAAAATAGCCCAATGAGGAAAGGAAATGGGGAACATGTGCGTTATATCTACTCATAATTTACGTAATGTTAGCTTCTCATAACGTTTACTTCATAGTGCAGATGCGGGTCCCCCCCCCCCACAATGTTCCTTGGTACTTATAGACAGGTTTCCGTAGAATCGTGCCAAATGAACCACCTTCCATAAAAACAAACAGGGTCAATGCCGCTTGCAGTATATTGCTAAGGGTTGTTGAATGTTTGTGACCATTTTTCTTTTACACGACATAGGGATTATTATTATTATTATTATTATTATTATTATTATTATTATTATTATTATTGTTTGCTAAGCTACAACCCTAGTTGGAAAAGCAAGATGCTATAAGTCCAAGGGCCCCAGCAGGGAAAATAGCACAGTGATGAAAGGAAACAAGGAGATAAATAAACTATGAGATAAGTAATAAATAATAAAAATAAAATATTTTAAGAAAAGTAACACCATTGAATTAGATCTTCAATATATAAACAATAAAAACTTCAAAAAAAAATACTAGAGAAACAGAAATGAGAGGAAACAGCGTGGCTCAGTGTACCCTCAAGCACGAGATTATCGTTAAAATCAGCTCTTTTCTTTTATCCAGTAATATTTTGTACTTTTAATTTGTCATGATGTATAAAAAACATCTGTTTGATATTATACTGATTAGAAATTTAGTTTAAAATGACTGATGATAAGATGATTAGAGTAAGTTTTTAACGTGAAAATCATATGGATTATATTCGCAGACACCACAGGGTTAATGGAATCACCACCTGACCTCACTCTGCATACATTTTCAAAGTCCTTGGCTCTGAGGATTTTCCTCTTCCATTTCGTAATTCAGTTTCGATTATAATATATATGTGTACATATAAATAATTGTATATATCAATATATATATCAATATATATACAACGGATATATATATATATATATATATATATATATATATATATATATATATATATGTGTGTGTTTGTGTATATACACATGTATTTTATTAATACTACTACTATTACTACTACTACTACTCCTAGCTAAGCTTATTATTATTGTAAGCTAAGCTACAACCCTAGCTGGAAAAGCAGGATGCTATAAGTCCAATAGTCCAACAGAGAAAAATAGCCCAGTGATGAAAGGAAATGAGAAGAAATTAACAATTGAAATAAACTATTTTAAAAACGGTAACAACATTAAAACAAATGTTTCATATATAAATTATAAAAAGAGACTTATGTCAGCCTGTTTAACATAAAACCTTTTGCTGCAAGTTCAAACTTTTGAAGTTCTACTGAATCAACTACCCGATTAGGAAGATCATTCCACAACTTGGTCACAGCTGGAATAAAACTTCTAGAATACTGGGTAGTATTGAACTTCATGATAGAGAAGGCCTGACGATTAGAATTAACCTATTAATTGCACATGAATATATTTAACGAGTGTGTGTATATAATTTAATTTTCAGCTCAAGTTTTTTATCTCTTAAGAATTTGCTTTCATTGATGATATTGTGCGGATGCACTTGTTAGTTAACAACAGAGAAGCTGGTGTGAGTGAAGCTAACTTTATTTGGACGTAGCATGAGTCTATATACAAGCCGTTCCAAGCAAGAACGGTACAGAAATTAAAAAACAAGGATCGAAGAACATGCAGGCTTAATTTGAACTTCAAAAGTTCAAACTAGCAGGAAATGTTTCTATTTTGAGCAGGCTAACATAAGTTTTTTTTTATAGTATATATATGAAATATCTGTTTTGATGTTATTGTTTAAAGTATTTTATTTTAATTGTTCATTATTTCTCAGATCATTTGTTTATTTCCTTATTTACTTTCCTCACTGGGCTATATTTCCCTGTTGAAGCCCTTGGGCTTATAGCATCTTGCTTTTCCAACTAGGGTTGTAGCTTAGCTAGTAACAACAACAACAACAACAACAATAATAATAATAATAATAATAATAATAATAATAATAATAATAAACAGGTTATCAGTGGGAGATGAGAGCGATGACGATATTATACAAAAAAGACAGAAATACCATTACAGTGTACGAGCGTGTGTGATACACGCGCATAACACTATCCATCAAGTTTATAGGAAATACTATATGGTAAAGTTGGTAGCCACACGCACTGACCCATAGATGTTCAACGTGCGTATATGCCAAGGGCTCTTGATATATCGTGGTGGTCAGTCTCCCAAAACACTGACCTGAACAAAAGATTCCTCTCTTGTAACGAAATTATTACTGGTATGTACGTCCAGGTTTTTATTCCTGTATTAGAAATATTTCATTCTCCATCACCAATGCATCAGGGAATACCACATAATTCGTGCGATCGTAAGAGGAAACAATCCAATATATTATGTCAAAAAGAGTGGTTGCAAATCTGCCGGCCCTTCCTTTACTCAGAAATGTGTTATTTGTTTCTCCCAAGTTTCCCGGAAGGAAGGTAATAACAGTATTCCCAAATCATGGAGGAGGAAGGGTGGGGATGGGGGTGGGGGTGGGGGGGGTT
>NC_090743.1:33522724-33525224 GCF_036898095.1 Palaemon carinicauda
ATTTAGGGGTTAAAACAGGTGTTTGTTCTGAAGCCTTTTGAACTAACTTATACTTCTCTTGTCAGGTTCTGGACGGATGGCTGCTGTCTTCATTACTAGGTAAGTCATAAGTTTATTTCTTTTATTTGGAGTTATCAACAAAATTATTTTTACTAGAATGACCTCCGCCAATGAAGTTGGGAGGAGGTTATGTTTTCACCCCGTTTGACTGTTTGTGAACAACTTTCTGGCCACAATTTTGCTCATAGAGTAGTGAAACTTTCAGGGATTAATTGTTATGTTGAGACGTGGAAGTGATTTAATTTTGAAATTCATAGGTCAAAGGTCAAGGTCGAGCAAAAGGTTGACCGAATTAACCCCAAGTTCGCACATGGTTGTCACACAGACTTCAAATACGTCTACGGTCTAAATTAATTTTTGGAAAGGCAAGCTGGTTTCGAGAAATAAGCTGCCGTTGCGGAGGTCTGCATTCTCAGATTGCTTTTCTAGTCTTGATTATATTTGGAGTAAATTTTTTTGGTTAATGTCAACTGCGCTTCCTTGCTTTTTTCGAAATTCGAAAATATAATAGAATTATATTTCTGGGTGTAGATTATAGTAAGATTTCAGGTAATACAAGAGATGGTAGAGTACGCAAGTTCCGACCGTTGCAGTTGGGACGTTGGAGTTCGCCAACCGTAGACTATTGTTGTTATACACGGTTTTATTGAATATACCGATATAGTTTACTTGTTCTTATAGATTTTATTTTATACACTTTGCTAATTCTAATTGATTTTTCTTTATATATATATATATATATATATATATATATATATATATATATGTATATATATACACATATGTATATATATACATATATATATATATATATATATATATATATATATATATATATATATATATATATATATATATATATATATATATATATTTTGGAAAAATCAATCTCTGTTGATTTCTTGAACGCCATTTTGAATAGCTGCCGCTTGTATCGGAACCCTCTGGCAGTGTGTTAGATTTATGCCACCCCATTGAAAACTGTCATTAGGTGATCTCAAGATGATGGATGTCCTCATTAGTACTGTCATTATTCTTATACTTTTGTGCATCACCAAAATGCCAAGGAAATGTCATTATTCTTATACTTTTGTGCATCACCAAAATGCCAAGGAAATGTCATTATTCTTATACTTTTGTGCATCACCAAAATGCCATGGAAATGTCATTATTCTTATACTTTTGTGCATCACCAAAATGCCAAGGAAATGTCATTATTCTTATGCTTTTGTGCATCACCAAAATACCAAGGAAATGTCATTATTCTTATACTTTTGTGCATCACCAAAATGCCAAGGAAATGTCATTATTCTTATACTTTTGTGCATCACCAAAATGCCAAGGAAATGTCATTATTCTTATGCTTTTGTGCATCACCAAAATGCCAAGGAAATGTCATTATTCTTATGCTTTTGTGCATCACCAAAATACCAAGGAAATGGTTCCTATGAGGGTAGTGCCAACAGTGCACCTCACGTAATACACCGTAGGCGTTGCTTAAATGTCTTTCGGGTTTCCCCTCAGTCCCTAGTTGCACTTGCTTATTATCCATCTATATAAAAATTTACTTCCCTCAGTGTTGAATGGCCTCATCGGCCCCAGCTCTGGGTCAAATTGCCAAAGTTTCATAACATTAATTACCGAAATTAATCAATTTATTAACCTCATTCTTCATATTCGTTATTTATCCAACATTATTTCGATTAATGCACCGCGTATTGTATTAATCCACCATATTTTCTGATAATGAGCCGTATTTGCTATTGATTTACCACATTCCCTTCATTTCATACCCGTCCGTTACATTTGCTATTAATCCACCACATTCGCCAATGGTCCCCAGTTGCTCTTATTCCAGATTTGCTATTATTCCACCACATCCGCTATTAGTCCACCACATTCGCCAATGATCCCCAGTTGCTATTATTTTAGATTTGCTATTATTCCACCAAATTAGCCATTGATCCACCACATTCGCCAATGATACCTAGTTGCTATTATTCCAGATTTACTAATATTCCATCACATTCCCCAATGATCCCCAGTTGCTATTATTTCAGATTATCTGTTATTCCACCACATTGGCTATTAGTCCACCACATTCGCCAATGATCCCCTGTTGCTATTTTTTCAGATTTGCTATTATTCCACCACATTCGCTATTAGTCCACCACATTTGCCAGTGATCCCCAGTTGCTTTTATTTCAGATTAGCTATTATACCACCATATTGGCTATTATTCCACCACATTCGCTATTGTCCACCACATTCGCCAATGGTCCCCAGTTGCTATTATTTCAGATTTGCTATTTTTCCACCACATTTGCTATTAGTCCACCACATTCGCCAATGATCCCCTGTTGCTATTATCCCACCACATTCGCTATTGTCCACCACATTCGCCAATGATTCCCAGTTGCTATTATTTCAGATTTTCTAT
>NC_090743.1:33527724-33545224 GCF_036898095.1 Palaemon carinicauda
CCCTTTCTGGTACAACTCAGGAACATAAGGGGTGGGCTACACTTGAATCTGCACTCTTTGGTGTAGATGCAACAGTTCCTTTCTTACTTACACTGGATGGCTCTGTCACTCACTGTCCAAAGGAAAAGGCATCGCTTTTGGCTGATGTATTTTGATAGTAAGCAGAGTAATGAGAAACTTGATCTTACTCATTCTTGGTTTCCTGAGGCTAAACTAACTAGTTTAGCTCTTCGATCTCGTGAAATTAAAGCTCTTGTGATGGACCTTGATGCTTAACTCCCATGTTATCCAAAGTTTTTGAACGTCTTTTGGCTAAACTTCCAAGTAGGTTTGCCAAAGGTAATCATTTGTTCCCTAGTTTGCAATTTGGGTTTTGGAGGCCTTGGAGCATGTGATACCCTTCTTACAATCTCCAATGCTGTGCAGAAATCCCTTGATTGTGGACAGGAAGTTCATATGATTGGCCTTGATTTTAGTGTTGCCTTTCAAACTCACTGTTGGGGGTGGGTGGGTCTTTTCTTAACATCATTACTGAATTTATAAGTAGTTGTTGATGGGCACCATAGTGAGTATAGGAATGTAATATCTGGTGTTCCTCAAGGTAGTGTTCTTGGCCCATTACTTTTCACATTATATACACATGACGTGGTTTGGCCTAGAAAACAAGCTCGTTGCTTATGCAGATGATGCTGCTCTCTTTGCATCAATTTCATTTCACGAATGTAGGTGCGGAGTTGCTGAATCCCTTAATGAAGATCTAGCTAAAATTAGCCCATGGTACAAATTATGGGGCATGAAGTTGAATCCTAATAAAACTCAAAGTATGATTGTAAGTAGGTCAAGGACAGTTGCTCCTCAACATCTAGATCTCAGCATTGATAATGTTCCTTTAGGCTAACTGTATGACTTTTACAATTTAGGTGTGATTCTCGACAGCAAGTTTACTTTTGAGAAACATGTTAGGTGTGTGTCTTCAATTACACAAAAAATTGGCTTATTGAGAAAGTCTTGTAAGATATTCAGTGATCAATCTATTTTGGAGAAGTGTTTTAATTTAATTCTGCCTTGTTTTGAGTATTGTTCTCCTGTCTGGTCGTCAGCGGCTGATTCTCATCTTAATTAGTTGGACAGGAACTTGAGTTCTATTAAATTTATTAATCCTGGTCTAGATGTTAATTTCAGGCATCGTCGTTCAATTAGTTCGTAATGCATGTTGCATAAGATTTTTCATAATTCTAATAATCCTTTGCATTTAGATCTTCCCAGACAGTACCATCCTGTTCGTAATATTTGGTATACAGTTAATTCCAATGGTACGGTCTTCATCATTAGGTTCAATTCTACACAAAATTCAAGAAGTTTTATTCCAGCTGTGACCAAGTTGCGGAATGATTTTCCTAATCAGGTAGTTGAATCGGTGGAGCTTCAAAAGTTCAAACTTGCAGCAAATATTTTTATGATGGACAGGCTAACATAAGTCTATTTTATATTTTATATGTGAAAAATCTGTTTTAATGCTGTTCTTAGAATATCTTATTTCAATTGTTCATTACTTCTCTTATAGTTTATTTATTTCCTTATTTCCATTCTTCTCTGGGCTATTTTTTGCTGTTGGAGCCCTTAGGCTTATAGCATCCTACTTTTCCAACTAGGGTTGTAGCTTAGCAAATAATAATAATAATAATAATAATAATAATAATAATAATAATGATGATAATAATAATAATAATAAAAGTCACAAATACCTCTTAATATCGAATTTTCTCTGCTTCGGGATCAGAGACCCAAGGGAGAATTAACTTTATGATTATAGCTTCTGGTCGGCCGAGGATTCGAACCATTTCCAAGTCGAAACAAAGGTTACAGTTGATTCCGTTTTTACCTCGAGGCCACAGAGAGAGATCAAAGTTGATTGCAACTTTTCTATACTTATTCCTGTCAAAATCAGATTTTGTACTTAGAATAGAAATCAACCTATCACCATTGTAGCCTGTTGGTGAGTGAATTCGATATTAAGTATTTGTGGCTTATATGAATAAATGAAAATTCCATCCACCATTCTATCTTGTTCGATTTGATTTTCCATCGTAACCTTACTCTAGGGGTTTGAGGTTTAAATGTTGCTCATGAATGGCAGAGACAAGGGACTGTGACAATGCCTTAGAGACTGAACATATATCCATATGATTAACGCCGAAGCCCCTTCTCCATCCAAGCTAGGATCAGGGAGGGCCAGGCACTGATTGCTGATGACTCGGCAGTTATTTGCTTCCCTTAGCCCACAAAAATGGTGAGGTTGCTGAAAGTACAAGAAGCTATTAAACTTGAGTGGGACTCGAGCCCCAGGCCAGCAGAACGGCAGACAGGGACGTCTCCAATAGGCTACCAGAAACACAGCTTTATTCTCTCACAAGCAAATTTCCTCTCTTGGAATTTCTTACGCTAGGTCTCAAAGTCTGGAAACAGGCCCCCCCCCCCTTAATAATTCCAAATCATTTTAATGATATTTCCTTTCCTCTTTCTTTCTTCCTCCTCACCACCGACTTCCCTGGCAACAACAGAATCTTCCTCTTCTTTTTCTGCTTCCAATTCTTCTTCACAAGTTTTCACACAATCGTTCCATGAGATGAAAGGGAAGCCTTTATAATAGGACGCCTCTTCAACTGACTCTGAACTCTTTTCATGCATTTCATTTCTTCCTTTTCATTTCTTTTAATCATTTCTTGTTTAATGCTCAGCGGTTTATGGTTCAAAAGGTGTTAAAGTTATGTGAAATCTGTTTTTAGTATTTCCCTTAATTGTTTCCATGAAAGCGGCTTTGTTCATCCCATTATCTATCATGAAGGGAGTTTATCTTTTAACTGTTTTAATGTTCTTACGGTTCTTGAAATGATTTATTTTAATTTTAGTTTTTTTTATACAGTTTATTTCCTTATATCCTTTCCTCAATGGGCTATTTTTCCCTGTTGGAGCACTTGGGCTTATAGTTTCCTCATTCCCTTAAAAATCTTGAAAAACCTAAGTTGTTTTCGTTTCTTATCTTAAAAAAAATGGAAATAGTTGCTTCTTCCCTCACCAATAAAAGTTGCAGCTAATTCCCCTAACAACCATGAAAATTGTTGTTCCTTCCCCTAACAACCATGTCAACTGTTGTTCCTTCCCATAAAAACTACCAAAATTTTTGCTCCTTTCCTTAACCATAAATGTTGTTGCTTCTTCCCCTCGCCAATAAAAGTTGTTGCACCTTCCCCTAACAACCATGAAAGTTGCAGCTCCTTCCACTAACAACCATGAAAGTTGCAGCTCCTTCCCCTAACAACCATGAAAGTTGCAGCTCCTTCCCCTAACAACCATGAAAGTTGCAGCTCCTTCCCCTAACAACCATGAAAGTTGCAGCTCCTTCCCCTAACAACCATGAAAGTTGCAGCTCCTTCCCCTAACAACCATGACAACTGTTATCCCTTCTCCTAAAAACTACCAAAATGTTTGCCCCTTTCCTTAACAACCATTAATGTTGTTGTTTCTTCCCCTCACCAGTAAAAGTTGTTGCTCCTTTTCCTAACAACCATGAAAGTTGCTGCTTCTAAAATCAGGAAAGTTGTTGCCTTTTCCCTTAAAAACTACCAAAATTTTTGCTCCTTTCATTAACAACCATAAATGTTGTTGCTTCTTTCCCTGACGACCATGAAAACTGTTGATTCTTCCCCCTAACAAGCATGAAAGTTTTTGCTCTTTTCCCTAACAACCATGAAAACTGTTGCTCCTTCTCCTAATCCTAAAAACCATGAAAGTTGTTGCTTCTTCCTCTAACAGCCTTGAAAATTGTTGCTCCTTCCCCTATAACCATGAAAGTTTTTTCTTCTCCCCCTTCAATCATGAAAGTTGTTTTTCCTTCCCCTAAAGTCATGAAAGTTGTTTTTTTCCCGTGACGACCATGAAAACTGTTGCTCCTTATCCCAATAATGTTGGAAGCTGTAACAAATCTCGTAATAAGAGTTTTTGTAACTTTATATTTGACATTTGGCAACTTTGCCACAGCGATCAGAGTTTAGGGCTGTGTGATTGGAATGAATGATTGATTGATTTGAAGTTCTCTGGCATCCTGACATCGAAGGTCCAGGGCTGTGTGAACTTTCAACCTTTTATACAGGGCTGGGGAGTCGGGACTCTGAACATCCGACTCCGACTCCTATAATTTTTTAGAACCGACTCCGACTCCGACAATTTTTTAGAACCGACTCCGACTCCTATAATTTTTTAGAACCGACTCCGACTCCTCTAATTTTTTAGAACCGACTCCGACTCCTATAATTTTTTAGAACTGACTCCGACTCCGACTCCTATGATTTTTTAGAACCGACTCCTACTCCGACTCCGACTCCTATAATTTTTTAGAACCGACTCCGACTCCTCTAATTTTTTAGAACCGACTCCGACTCCTATAAATTTTTAGAACTGACTCCGACTCCTATGATTTTTTAGAACCGACTCCTACTCCGACTCCGACTCCTATAATTTTTTAGAACCGACTCCGACTCCTATAATTTTTTAGAACCGACTCCGACTCCGACTCCTATAATTTTTTAGAACCAACTCCGACTCCGACAATTTTTTAGAACCGACTCCTACTCCGACTCCGACTCCTATAATTTTTTAGAACCGACTCCGACTCCTATAATTTTTTAGAACCGACTCCGACTCCTATAATTTTTTAGAACCGACTCCAACTCCGACAATTTTTTAGAACCGACTCCTACTCCGACTCCGACTCCTATAATTTTTTAGAACCGACTCCGACTCCTATAATTTTTTAGAACCGACTCCTACTCCGACTCCGACTCCTATAATTTTTTAGAACCGACTCCGACTCCTATAATTTTTTAGAACCGACTCCGACTCCTATAATTTTTTAGAACCGACTCCGACTCCTATAATTTTTTAGAACCGACTCCGACTCCTATAATTTTTTAGAACCGACTCCGACTCCTATAATTTTTTAGAACCGACTCCGACTCCGACAATTTTTTAGAACCGACTCCTACTCCGACTCCGACTCCTATAATTTTTTAGAACCGACTCCGACTCCTATAATTTTTTAGAACCGACTCCGACTCCGACAATTTTTTAGAACCGACTCCTACTCCGACTCCGACTCCTATAATTTTTTAGAACCGACTCCGACTCCTATAATTTTTTAGAACCGACTCCGACTCCTATAATTTTTTAGAACCGACTCCGACTCCTATAATTTTTTAGAACCGACTCCTACTCCGACTCCGACTCCTATAATTTTTTAGAACCGACTCCGACTCCTATAATTTTTTAGAACCGACTCCGACTCCTATAATTTTTTAGAACCGACTCCGACTCCTATAATTTTTTAGAACCGACTCCGACTCCTATAATTTTTTAGAACCGACTCCGACTCCTATAATTTTTTAGAACCGACTCCGACTCCTATAATTTTTTAGAACCGACTCCGACTCCTATAATTTTTTAGAACCGACTCCGACTCCTATAATTTTTTAGAACCGACTCCGACTCCTATAATTTTTTAGAACCGACTCCTACTCCGACTCCGACTCCTATAATTTTTTAGAACCGACTCCGACTCCTATAATTTTTTAGAACCGACTCCTACTCCGACTCCGACTCCTATAATTTTTTAGAACCGACTCCGACTCCTATAATTTTTTAGAACCGACTCCGACTCCTATAATTTTTTAGAACCAACTCCGACTCCGACAATTTTTTAGAACCGACTCCTACTCCGACTCCGACTCCTATAATTTTTTAGAACCGACTCCGACTCCTATAATTTTTTAGAACCGACTCCGACTCCTATAATTTTTTAGAACCGACTCCGACTCCTATAATTTTTTAGAACTGACTCCGACTCCGACAATTTTTTAGAACCGACTCCGACTCCTATAATTTTTTAGAACCGACTCCGACTCCTATAATTTTTTAGAACCGACTCCGACAATTTTTTAGAATCGACTCCTACTCCGACTCCGACTCCTATAATTTTTTAGAACCGACTCCGACTCCGACAATTTTTTAGAACCGACTCCTACTCCGACTCCGACTCCTATAATTTTTTAGAACCGACTCCGACTCCGACAATTTTTTAGAACCGACTCCTACTCCGACTCCGACTCCTATAATTTTTTAGAACCGAATCCGACTCCTATAATTTTTTAGAACCGACTCCGACTCCGACAATTTTTTAGAATCGACTCCTACTCCGACTCCGACTCCTATAATTTTTTAGAACCGACTCCGACTCCTATAATTTTTTAGAACCGACTCCGACTCCTATAATTTTTTAGAACCGACTCCGACTCCTATAATTTTTTAGAACCGACTCCGACTCCTATAATTTTTTAGAACCGACTCCGACTCCTATAATTTTTTAGAACCGACTCCGACTCCTATAATTTTTTAGAACCGACTCCGACTCCTATAATTTTTTAGAACCGACTCCGACTCCGACTCCTATAATTTTTTAGAACCGACTCCTACTCCGACTCCTATAATTTTTTAGAACCGACTCCGACTCCTATAATTTTTTAGAACCGACTCCGACTCCTATAATTTTTTAGAACCGAATCCGACTCCTATAATTTTTTAGAATCGACTCCGACTCCTATAATTTTTTAGAACCGACTCCGACTCCGACTCCTATAATTTTTTAGAACCGACTCCGACTCCGACAATTTTTTAGAACCGACTCCTACTCCGACTCCGACTCCTATAATTTTTTAGAACCGACTCCGACTCCTATAATTTTTTAGAACCGACTCCGACTCCTATAATTTTTTAGAACCGACTCCGACTCCGACTCCTATAATTTTTTAGAACCGACTCCGACTCCTATAATTTTTTAGAACCGACTCCGACTCCGACTCCTATAATTTTTTAGAACCGACTCCGACAATTTTTTAGAACCGACTCCTACTCCAACTCCGACTCCTATAATTTTTTAGAACCGACTCCGACTCCTATAATTTTTTAGAACCGACTCCGACTCCTATAATTTTTTAGAACCGACTCCGACTCCGACAATTTTTTAGAACCGACTCCTACTCCGACTCCTATAATTTTTTAGAACCGACTCCGACTCCTATAATTTTTTAGAACCAACTCCGACTCCGACAATTTTTTAGAACCGACTCCTATAATTTTTTAGAACCGACTCCGACTCCGACTCCTATAATTTTTTAGAACCGACTCCGACTCCGACAATTTTTTAGAACCGACTCCGACTCCTATAATTTTTTAGAACCGACTCCGACTCCTATAATTTTTTAGAACCGACTCCGACTCCGACAATTTTTTAGAACCGACTCCTACTCCGACTCCTATAATTTTTTAGAACCGACTCCGACTCCTATAATTTTTTAGAACCAACTCCGACAATTTTTTAGAACCGACTCCGACAATTTTTTAGAACCGACTCCGACTCCGACTCCTATAATTTTTTAGAACCGACTCCGACTCCGACAATTTTTTAGAACCGACTCCGACAATTTTTTAGAACCGACTCCGACAATTTTTTAGAACCGACTCCGACTCCGACTCCTATAATTTTTTAGAACCGACTCTGACTCCGACTCCGACAATTTTTTAGAACCGACTCCGACAATTTTTTAGAACCGACTCCGACAATTTTTTAGAACCGACTCCGACTCCGACTCCTATAATTTTTTAGAACCGACTCCGACTCCGACTCCGACAATTTTTTAGAACCGACTCCGACAATTTTTTAGAACCGACTCCGACAATTTTTTAGAACCGACTCCGAGTCCAACTCCTATAATTTTTTAGAACCGACTCCGACTCCGACAATTTTTTAGAACCGACTTCGACAATTTTTTAGAACCGACTCCGACAATGTTTTAGAACCGACTCCGACTCCGACTCCTATAATTTTTTAGAACCGACTCCGACTCCGACAATTTTTTAGAACCGACTCCGACTCCGACAATTTTTTAGAACCGACTTCGAAAATTTTTTAGAACCGACTCCGACTCCGACTCCTATAATTTTTTAGAACCGACTCCGACTCCGACAATTTTTTAGAACCGACTCCGACTCCGACTCCTATGATTTTTTAGAACCGACTCCGACTCCTATAATTTTTTAGAACCGAGTCCGACTCCGACTCTGACAATTTTTTAGAACCGACTCCGACTCCTATAATTTTTTAGAACCGACTCCGACTCCTATAATTTTTTAGAACCGACTCCGACTCCGACAATTTTTTAGAACCGACTCCGACTCCTATAATTTTTTAGAACCGACTCCGACTCCTATAATTTTTTAGAACCGACTCCGACTCCGACTCCTATAATTTTTTAGAACCGACTCCGACTCCGACTCCTATAATTTTTTAGAACCGACTCCGACTCCGACTCCGACTCCGACAATTTTTTAGAACCGACTCCGACTCCTATAATTTTTTAGAACCGACTCCGACTCCTATAATTTTTTAGAACCGACTCCGAATCGGACTCCTATAATTTTTTAGAACCGACTCCGACTCCGACTCCGACAATTTTTTAGAACCGACTCTGACTCCTATAATTTTTTAGAACCGACTCCGACTCCTATAATTTTTTAGAACCGACTCCGACTCCTATAATTTTTTAGAACCGACTCCGACTCCTATAATTTTTTAGAACCGACTCCGACTCCTATAATTTTTTAGAACCGACTCCGACTCCTATAATTTTTTAGAACCGACTCCGACTCCTATAATTTTTTAGAACCGACTCCGACTCCTATAATTTTTTAGAACCGACTCCGACTCCTATAATTTTTTAGAACCGACTCCGACTCGGACTCATAAATTTTTTTAGAACCGACTCCGACTCCGACAATTTTTTAGAACCGACTCCGACTCCTATAATTTTTTAGAACCGACTCCGACTCCTATAATTTTTTAGAACCGACTCCGACTCCTATAATTTTTAGAACCGACTCCGACTCCGACTCCGACAATTTTTTAGAACCGACTCCGACTCCTATAATTTTTTAGAACCGACTCCGACTCCTATAATTTTTTAGAACCGACTCCGACTCCTATAATTTTTTAGAACCGACTCCGACAATTTTTTAGAACCGACTCCGACTCCTATAATTTTTTAGAACCGACTCCGACTCCGACTCCGACTCCTATAATTTTTTAGAACCGACTCTGACTCCGAATCCAATTAAAAAAAAATAAGAATAATTAAATATTTTTATGAAATTTTCTTATTTTATGTTGCCTATTAGTCAAAATAGCATTTCATCATTACTAGCTTTTCCTAGGTTACACGAAACTGTAATCAAAACACCCGTCATTTCGACTCCGACTCTCCAGCCCTGCTTTTATAGATAGCCCATAGCATAACTGATACATGCAACAAACATAAGCTGTCTGGTGCAACGGGAAATGGGCAATAACGAGACCCATTAGACGAGATAGCGAGAATAAATTTATTTTATAAAGGACATATAACGTGAATTATAATGAAAAAATTTGGATAGAAAATTACAGACCTTTAAAATTCGCTTATAAATGGCAAAGGCAAGGGACATGACAATGCTCTAGAGACTGACCGTATATACATATGATCAGCACCAAAATTTGGACCTGGGAGGACCAGGCAATGGTTCCTAATGACTCAGACAAGGGACAGAACAATGACATAGAGACTCACCATATATACATATGATACATATGATCAGCGCCCAAATTGGGACCAGGGAGGAACAGGCAATGGCTGCTAATGACTCGACATGTAGACTTATTGGCTCTCCCAAGCACCCCCATTCCTAGCTCACACGGATGAGGAGGTTCAAGATACTATCAGAAACTATCAAGCCTGAGCGTGTCTCGAACTCCTATGCAGCAGATTGGGAACCAGGGACATTTCCAACTGGCTAGCAATCTCCTATTATACCTACATGATACGGAACCATAATTTCAAAAGCTTGAAATAGAATAATTTTCGGCCAAGGGGCAAAGTGACCTAGGCTAGTATAGGGGTTACGTGTTCGCCTCGCATTTGCTTGACAGCAGATTGATCCCAGTCCAGGACCGTGAGTTTAAGCTGTTTATTGGGGAGACCACTGCTGTTGATGGGCACTCCAGTGGGGTGCTGGGCTTGCCCGACTGTCGCTCTGGTGAACATCTATTATGAGAGAATAGGAAGATAATCTCGTGACCTAGAGGGAAAAGGAAGGTAATCTCGTGACTTAGAGAGAATAGGTAGGTAATCTACCGACCTAGAGAGAATAAGAAGTAATCTCGTAACCTATAGAGAATAGGATATTAATCTCGTGACCTAGAGAGAATAAGAAGTAATCTCGGGACGTAGAGAGAAAAGGAAGGCAATTTCGTGGCCTAGAGGGAAAAGGAAGGTAATCTCGTGACTTAGAGAGAATAGGAAGGTAATCTCCTGACCTAGAGAGAATAAGAAGTAATCTCGTAACCTAAAGAGAAAAGGAAATTAATCTCGTGACCTATAGAGAATAAGAAAGTAATCTCGTGACTTAGAGAGAATAAGAAGTAATATCGTGACCTATAGAGAATAGGAAAGTAATCTCATGACCTAGAGAGAATGAAAAGGTAATCTCTTAACCTATAAAGAATAGGAAGGTAATCTCGTGACCTAGAGAGAATAAGAAGTAATATCGTGACCTATAGAGAATAGGAAAGTAATCTCATGACCTAGAGAGAATGAAAAGGTAATCTCTTAACCTATAAAGAATAGGAAGGTAATCTCGTGACCTAGAGAGAAAAGGAAGGTAATCTCGTGACTTAGAGAGAAAAGCAAGGCAATCTCGTGACCTAGAAAGATTATGAAAGTAATCTCATGACTTAGAGAGAATAAGAAGGTAATCTCGTAACCTAGAAAGAATAAAAAAGTAATCTCGTGACCTAGAGAGAATGAAAAGGTAATCTCTTAACCTATAGAGAATAGGAAGGCAATCTCGTGACCTAGAGAGAATAGGAAGGTAATCTCGTGACTTGGAGAGAATAGGAAGGTAATCTCATGACCTAGACAGAATAGGAAGGTAATCTCGAGACCTAGAGAGAATAAGAAGTAATCTCGTGACCTACAGAGAATAGGAAGGTAATCTCGTGACCTAGAGAGAAAAGGAAGGCAATCTCGTGACCTAGAAAGATAATGAAAGTAATCTCGTGAGTTAGAGAGAATAAGAAGGTAATCTCGTGGCCTAGATAGTATAGCAAGGAAATCTCGTAATCTAAAAAGAATAGGAAAGTAATCTCGTGACCTAGAGAGAATAGAAAGTAATCTCTCGACACATAGAGAATAGGAAGGCAATCTCGTGACCCAGAGAGAATAGGAAGGTAATCTCGTGACTTAGAGAGAATAGGAAAGTAATCTCGTGACCTAGACAGAATAGGAAGGTAATCTTGTGACCAAAAGAGAAAAGAAAGGTAATCTCGTTATCTAGAGAGAATAAGAAGGTAATCTCGTGACAGAGAATAGGAAATTAATCTCGTGATCTTTAGAGAATAGGAAAGTAATCTCGTGACCTAGTGATAATAAGTAATCTTATGAGCTAGAGAAAATAGGAAGGTAATCTCGTGAACTAGAAAGAATAGAAAATGAGTTTTGTGACTCAGAGAGAATAGGAAATGAATCTCGTGACCTAGAAAGAATAGGAAATGAATCTCGTGACCTAGAAAGAATAGGAAATGAATCTCGTGACCTAGAAAGAATAGGAAATGAATCTCGTGACCTAGAAAGAATAGGAAATGAATCTCGTGACCTAGAAAGAATGGGAAATGAATCTCGTGACCTAGAAAGAATAGGAAATAAATCTCGTGACCTAGAGAGAATAGGAAACGAATCTCGTGACCTAGAAAGAATAGGAAATGAATCTCGTGAACTAGAAAGAATAGGAAATGAATCTCGTGACCTAGAAAGAATAGGAAATGAATCTCGTGACCTAGAAAGAATGGGAAATGAATCTCGTGACCTAGAAAGAATGGGAAATGAATCTCGTGACCTAGAAAGAATGGGAAATGAATCTCGTGACCTAGAAAGAATGGGAAATGAATCTCGTGACCTAGAAAGAATAGGAAATAAATCTCGTGACCTAGAGAGAATAGGAAACGAATCTCGTGACCTAGAAAGAATGGGAAATGAATCTCGTGACCTAGAAAGAATGGGAAATGAATCTCGTGACCTAGAAAGAATGGGAAATGAATCTCGTGACCTAGAAAGAATGGGAAATGAATCTCGTGACCTAGAAAGAATGGGAAATGAATCTCGTGACCTAGAAAGAATGGGAAATGAATCTCGTGACCTAGAAAGAATGGGAAATGAATCTCGTGACCTAGAGAGAATAGGAAACGAATCTCGTGACCTAGAAAGAATAGGAAATGAATCTCGTGACCTAGAAAGAATAGGAAATGAATCTCGTGACCTAGAAAGAATAGGAAACGAATCTCGTGACCTAGAAAGAATAGGAAATGAATCTCGTGACCTAGAAAGAATAGGAAATGAATCTCGTGACCTAGAAAGAATGGGAAATGAATCTCGTGACCTAGAAAGAATAGGAAATAAATCTCGTGACCTAGAGAGAATAGGAAACGAATCTCGTGACCTAGAAAGAATAGGAAATGAATCTCGTGACCTAGAAAGAATAGGAAATGAATCTCGTGACCCAGAGAGAATATGAAAGTAATCTCAAGAGAATAGGAAGATAATCTCGTGACCTAAAGAGAATAGTAAAGTAATCTCAAGAGAATAGGAAGGTAATCTCGTGACCTAGAAAGAATATGAAAGTAATCTCGTGACTTAGAGAGAATAGAAAGGTAATCTCAATCTGCTTAATGTCCAGGATTGAGAAGGAAGCAAATTATAAGGTATTACTCGGTAGTTCACGTGAACTAGTCCGGGTATTAAGTCGAATTAATCTCACCATTTCATTAAGGATTTAACATTTTTCTTTGTTATACGATGATGGGATTTACAGAGGAGCGTGTTAATTAAGCAAGGTAAGAGGCTGCATTTACCTGCGTGAGCGTGATTAATTTATAACAATTTTCTCAAGATATGAATTTAGATGTTGGACTTTTATTGAAGTTAAGTATACGTCTGGCCAGACTTGTTCCAATTACTAACAGTAGCTTTTCAAGGTTTAATACCCTTTAAGAGATTACATGTGGCCAGGTGTACTAATCTAGCGGTACGTTTTATTTGCAGAATTCCCCTTTTCACTTTAAAACAAGAAATGTGATAGTACAGTATAAATCTGAACTAATCGCCCAATAACATACTGGTTTTATGAAATAATGATTAGAATTTTATTTTCATAGTGATTCGACTCTGAAATACAGTATTGTATTATTAATTTGCTGAATTAATGAACTAGAACGTTATATTTGTTTATATTTAAAAAAAAATATTGTAACGAACTGTACGTAACTAGATGCTCACTTATGAATCTCGTGACCCAGAGAAAATAGGAAATTAATCTCGTGACCTTTAGAGAATAGGAAAGTAATCTCGTGACCTAGAGATAATAAGAAGTAATCTCACGAGCTAGAGAAAATAGGAAGGTAATCTCGTGAACTAGAAAGAATAGGAAATGAATTTCGTGACTCAGAGAGAATAGGAAAGGAATCTCGTGACCTAGAAAGAATAGGAAATGAATCTCGTGGTCCAGAGAGAATATGAAAGTAATCTTAAGAAATAGGAAGGTAATCTCGTGACCTAAGGAGAATAGTAAAGTAATCTCAAGAGAATAGGAAGGTAATCTCGTGACCTAGAAAGAATATGAAAGTAATCTCGTGACATACAGAGAATAGAAAGGTAATCTCAATCTGCTTAATGTCCAGGATTTAGAAGGAAGCAAATTATAAGGTATTACTCGGTAGTTCACGTGACCTAGTCCGGGTATTAAGTCGAATTAATCTTACCATTTCATTAAGGATTTAACATTTTTCTTTGTTAAACAATGATGGGATTTACAGACGAGCGTGTTAATTAAGCAAGGTAAGAGGCTGCATTTACCTGCGTGAGTGTGATTAATTTATAACAATTTTCTCAAGATATGAATTTAGATGTTGGACTTTTATTGAAGTTAAGTATACGTCTGGCCAGACTTGGTCCAATTACTAACAGTAGCTTTTCAAGGTTTAATACCCTTTAAGAGATTACATGTGGCCAGGTGTACTAATTTAGCGGTACGTTTTATTTGCAGATTTCCTTTTTTTCACTTTAAAACAAGAAATGTGATATTACAGTGTAAACTTAAACTAATCGCTGAATAAGATACTGGTTTTATGAAATAATGATTAAGATTTCATTTTCATAGTGATTCGTCTCTGAAATACAGTATTGTATTATTAATTTGCTGAATTAATGAACCAGAATGTTTTATTCTTTAAATTAAAAAAAAATATGCTCACTAGTGCTTTATTCATTTGTTTCCTTGAAACTCTTCCGAGTGTATATAATCGCCTTCTTGTTGCTTGAAGGACTGTATAATACAAGCGTTTGAGCATAAGGCTCTATTTAAATCACGGTTTTATGTTTATGTTATAATTATCCTGCGTTTAAGCAATACAACCATGAATAAGAACGGCCAGTGTATTCTTGTTATCACAACATGCATTTATTCTGTAAACTTTGTCATTTAACTGCTAGATAATCCTTTCCTTAAATATCCGTTTATAAGTTGAAGTGGCTATCCTGGAGGGTATTTAGCCTTGCATGGTGTATCGGCTCCTCCATGTTGACCAGGTTTTCCGACTTTTTACTATAGTCTATGGGTATCATCAATCACTTTGTTTATAATTCTGTACGTATTGTTTTTGTTATAATTCTTGTTAATCTAGTTTTTAAGTATGATGTCTCTTTTTTATTTCTATTAATTCTTATGCTGTCTTGAGACATTGAGCGAAATCCGGGAGCAGTAAGTCCTAGATTTCGTCAATGTCGTCTTCTTTATTGCAATATTCGTGGTCTTCATGCAAATATCCAAGACCTTACAGTTGCGTCCAGACAGTATGATATTCTTTTGTGCTCAGAAACTTTGGTTTCTAATATGAGGCACTCATCTGAGCTCCTTATAACTGGTTTTAAGAAGCCAATAATGTTGAAACGTGATGCCATCCCTAGGGCCAGGGGAATGGCGGTGTATATTAGGACCGAGTACCCTGCTTCTCATAAGTCCTGCTATCAATGTAGATGTCATGAGATTCAGGTAATAAAAGTTTGTGGCAGGCATAACAACTTTTATTTGTGTTCGATCTACCGGAATCCCGACATGGATGATTCTATCTTCGATTGTCTTCTTACCATTATGGCTAAGATACAAGACGATGATAGAAAGGCTTCTTTTGTCTTTGTTGGTGATTTTAATGCTCACCATAGGGAGTGGTTAAGTTCTATCTCTCCTACCGATCGCCATGGCTTAAGAGCTTTAGACTTTGCCTCTGAATCAGGCTGTGAGCAAATCATAAATGAAGCTACTCACAGGTCTGGTAATTGTTTGGACCTCGTATACACTGACTCCCCTGGCGTTGTAACTAGTAAGGTTGGTTCTCCAGTCGGGACATCTGATCATGGCTTGATTTCATTATTAGTGAAGACTGAGCAGCCTGTCCCTTATATATCATATTCTTGTAAAATTTATGTGAAATCCCAAGCAGACTGGAATGGGATTTTACATGATCTTTTGTGCTTGAATTGGTCACAATTATATAATAGTGTAGATCCTGTTGTCCCTTTGAATAAGAATCTAGTCAACATAATTGATAGGCGTGTCCCTTCTCGTGTGCTAAGGTACCGAGTGAAGGACAAACCGTGGTTCAATGATGATTGTAGACGTGCTTTTTTGGAGAAGCAGGAGGCCTATCAACTTTGGAAGGGTAACAGATCAGATTTGACCTGGAACAACTATACTTAGCTTCGAGCTTTTGCTCAGAGAGTTTATGCCTCAACTGAAAAGGAGTACAATTTAATCATATAAGAAACACTTTCTGGTACAACTCAGGAACATAAATGGTGGTCTACCCTTAAATCTGCACTCTTCGGTGTAGATGCAACAGTTCCTCCTTTACTTAAACCAGATGGCTCAGTCACTCACTGTCCAAAGGAAAAGGCAACCCTTTTGGCTGATGTTTTTGACAGTGAACAGAGTAATGAAAAGCTTGAACTTCCTCATTCCTGTTTTCCTGAGGCTAACCTAACTAGTTTAGCTTTTCGATCTCGTGAGATTAAAGCTCTGTTGGTGGACCTTGATGCTTATGGAGGTGTAGACCCAAATGGTATTTTTCCTTTGTTTTTTTATAAAGACAGCATATTTCTTAGCTCCAAAGTTATCTGTTATTTTGCGCAAGTTAGCAAGAAGAGGAGCTTTTAGCACTAGTTGGAGAATTGGTAATGTTACTCCTCTATGTAAATGTGTTTGTGGTAGCTCAATTCCCGCTGATTACCGCCTAGTTTCCATAACTCCCATATTATCTAAAGTTTTTGAACGTCTTCTGGCAAAACGTCTTAATAGGTTTGCTGAAGGTAATCATATATTCCCTAGTTTGCAATTTGGTTTTCGTAAAAGCCTTGGAGCATGTGATGCCCTTCTTACAATCTCCAATGCTGTACAGAAATCCCTTGATTGTGGTCGGGAAGTTCGTATGATTGGCATTGATTTTAGTGCTGCCTTTGACCGTGTTAATCATGAGGCCCTTGTTTTCAAACTGAAACAGTTGGGAGTGGGTGGGTCGTTTCTTACCATTATCATTGATTTTTTAAGTAATAGATCTCAACGAGTTGTTGTTGATGGGCACCATAGTGATTATAGGAATGTGATATCCGGTGTTCCACTGGGTAGTGTTCTTGGCCCATTACTTTTCATACTATATACACATGACATGTGGTTTGGCCTAGAAAACAAGCTTGTTGGATGATGCTACTCTCTTTGCATCAATTCCATCCCCTGAATGTAGAGCTAGGGTTGGTGAATCCCTTAATAGAGATTTAGCTAGAATTAGTGCATGGTGCAAATTATGGGGTATGAAGTTGAATCCTAACAAAACTCAAAGTATGATTGTAAGTAGGTCAAGGACGGTGGCTCCTCACCATCCGGATCTCAGTATTAATAATGTTTCTTTAAATATGTATGACTCTTTCAAAATTTTAGGTGTGATTCTCGACAGTAAATTTACTTTTGAGAAACATATAAGGTCTGTGTCTTCTTCAATTGCACAAAAAATAGGCTTATTAAGAAAGTCTTTCAAGATTTTCGGTGATCAGTCTATTCTGAAGAAGTGTTTTAATTCTTTCATTCTACCTTGTTTTGAGTATTGTTCTCCTGTCTGGTGTTCAGCTGCTGATTCTCATCTTAATTTGTTGGACAGAAACTTACGGTCTATTAAATTTCTTATTCCTGATCTAGATATTAATCTGTGGCACCGTCGTTCAAATAGTTCATTATGCATGTTGCATAAGATTTTTCATAACTC
>NC_090743.1:33547724-33550224 GCF_036898095.1 Palaemon carinicauda
TAAATACATATATAAATATATATATATATATATATATATATACATATATATATATATATATATATATATATATATATAATTTTGTGGTGGATATGACAACCAACAATTGCAACCTTTTAAGCTGTATCGTCTGTGAAGTCCACCTGCCACAATATAAGCGAATAAACTTCACCCTTCATTCTGTTTGCAATCGCATCCTACCATCCAAAGTATCCTTCAAGCACAAGGAAAAACTCAGGTCCTTTGGTCGGAGATAACCTTTGGAATGCCAGAAATCATGAAGTTTCATTCTCCACTACACTTTGTATACCCGAAATCTTGAGGCTTTTCAACGGCCCTCCCAACTTCAAGGTGACTCTCTCTCTTTACTTTCTCGGTTATACGCTTTGGTTTAATTGCTCAGATACATTATGTATGAAAGATTTATTTGATTCTGTTTTAATGTTTTTACTTTTCTTAGGATATTTGATTTTGATTGCTCATTACTTCTCCTTAAGTTTATTTATTTCCTTATTTCCTTCTCTTGGGCTTATGGCATCTTGCTTTCCAACTACGATTATAGCTTAGCTAGTAATGATAATAATAACTGAGTGTTGGGTTAGCCTATTAGAAACTTCCCTGCATAGCTATCTGCTGGACTGGGGTTCGAACCCCGTGCAAGCTGGTTATTTTCTTTTAGTGCCTGCAACCTCACCATCCTTGTGAGCGAAGGATAGGTGGTTTGGGGGAGCTGATAGGTCTACCTGCCGAATCATCAGCTGCCATTGCCAGGCCCTCCCTGGTCCTGGCTTGATTGGAGTGGGGGTGTTGGACGCTGGTGATATCCATATATGGTCAGTCTCTCTCTCTCTCTCTCTCTCTCTCTCTCTCTCTCTCTCTCTCTCTCTCTCTCTCTCTCTCTCATTCATGTTCAACCTTTAAAACTTTTAAACCTGGAGAAACGATTTACTACATAAAATAATTCCTCTTCCTTTTTTTCATCTTTTTCAAAGCTCTTCTCTCTCTCTCTCTCTCTCTCTCTCTCTCTCTCTCTCTCTCTCTCTCTCTCTCTCTCTCTCTCTCTCTCTCTCTCTCTCTCGTTTAGTATATATTTCGTTTGATGCACACGTTTTTTTCTCTCTTGTATTGCTAGGAAATTGGAAAAAGGTTGTATAGTGAAATGTGCTATCTCTCATTATATTCAGTATATATATATATATATATATATATATATATATATATATATATATATATATATATATACATATACATATCTATCTATATATATATATATATATATATATATATATATATATATATATATATATATATATATATATATATATATATATATATGTTACAGTAAGAACACGTATTCCCCGTTTCACTCAGGGATTTAACGTAATCACTGAAAGTTCCAGTGATTACGCGAAATCCCTGAAATTAGACCTGTCATTTTACGTGTTCTTACTCTTGAGCATTCAGTGAATTCACGTAACCTTCATCTATGAACATATCAATTAAACACAGTACAATTACACACAGCATAGTTTAACTTAACGACCTTTCAGTTTCGTTAGTGAGCGTTTGTGTTTAAACGACTGAGACATAGCGAATGGTTCAGTTTTCAAAAGTGTCTGAACCACTGCTCGTTGCTTCATTCTTCCTCAAGCAACTCTGACTTGTTGCTTCATTCTTCCTCTTCCTCCTGCAAAGTCAAGATGTCTATCGAGGAAAGGTTTACACAAAACCTCACGGATCATTTTAAAGAAAATAAAAAAGGATTAATTCTAAAGTGTGACTATCAGAAGACCATCGATGCCCTGAAAGCAGCACCTGATAACTCACATGCCAAGGGGCGACACGGATATTATCTGTTGGAGAAGTAAGTTTTCACTTCAATCTATTATTTTACTCAGTGTCTCTCTCTCTCTCTCTCTCTCTCTCTCTCTCTCTCTCTCTCTCTCTCTCTCTCTCTCTCTCTCTAATTGTGTGTCTGCCTCTCTCCAATGTTAACTGTGATTTCAGGTATGAAGTACTCCAGTGCTTGCCTACAGAAAAACTGTGTGAGCATCGAGGAGACGTTTGACGTTGTCAAAAGCGGCCACATCTCAACAGGCTATGGCGGAAGAGACCGGATGTTGAAAGAATTACAAAAGAAATATGCAAACATTCCAACTAAGGCCGTTGAGCTGTTCAAGTCACTCTGTCAAGAATGCCATAAGAAACGAAAACGGCCGATGACGAAGGGGGTTGTCGTTCGTCCAATACTCACCAAGGAATTCTCGTCAAGGGGTCAGGTGGATCTAATTGACATGCAAAGCATCCCCAGTGGATCCAACAAGAAATGGATCATGGTGTACCAGGATCACCTGACGAAGTTTTGCATCCTTCGAGCCTTGTCTAAAAGAGCTGCAGAGGTCGCTTATCATCTACTGGACATTTTTCTTCTCTTTGGTGCCCCAGTTATTCTCCAAACCGATAACGGATCCGAGTTCACTTCACAAGTCATTACAGAGCT
>NC_090743.1:33555224-33560224 GCF_036898095.1 Palaemon carinicauda
CGTGATCCAATATTGAGAGAGAGAGAGAGAGAGAGAGAGAGAGAGAGAGAGAGAGAGAGAGAGAGAGAGAGAGAGAGAGAGAGAGAGAGAGAGTTTCAGCTTGATAGAGGGAGGTGAGGGGATGGGATGGTTCCCTTCTCACTTGAATTAGATAGATAAAGGTATTACTGGTACGGAGAGAGAGAGAGAGAGAGAGAGAGAGAGGAGAGAGAGAGAGAGAGAGAGAGAGAGAGAGAGAGAGAGAGAGAGAGAGAGAGAGAATGTTTTGAATGACTAACTTCAACAGGAAGAGTTCCGTACCTGATTTAAGATCTTTCATCTGCCTTCTATGAGAGAGAGAGAGAGAGAGAGAGAGAGAGAGAGAGAGAGAGAGAGAGAGAGAGAGAGAGAGAGAAAATTCCCATTTTTCCGTGCCTCGTGTTTACCCATGAAGTGTAGCGCAACGAACCGGACCGTCGAAGCTTACGGCTGGAGACGAACAGACAGTAAGAATGTGAGTCTAAGATTCCCGTGTCATTAAGATTTCCAAAAGAAAGTCGAATTATGCGGGCGTGCCAGACATGGGTGGGGGGCCGTGGGAGTGGTGGGCGTCGCTTTTGGGGAATGTGAGGGAGGGTAGGCAAAGTGGTTATGGTAATGAGTTTGGTGGTGATAGCTGTGGTGAAACTCTTGGGTAGAATTATGCTCTATGGCTTTTACGGCAATATTTTCCTTGATTTAAATGGACAAAAATAAGCTTCAAATGTGTTTCTGATTGATGGGATAAGAACACAATAAAAGAACTGAAAACAACACCACTTTTTACTTCCTAGACCAACTGCTCGGATCCTTGGTTGCAAATTGGCGCTAAATGGGTTTCTCAGTCACGGAACTTACTGCTTTATTATTATTATTATTATTATTATTATTATTATTATTATTATTATTAGCTAAACTACAACCCTAGTTGGAAAAGCAAGATGCTATAAGCCCAAGGGCTCCAACAGGGAAAAATAGCTCAGTGAGAAAAGGAAATAATGAAATAAACGATTTAAGAAGTAATGAAAAATTAAAATAAAATATTTAAAAAATATTGACAACATTAAAAAAGATATTTGATATATAAACTATAAAAGGACTCATGGAAGCCTGTTCAACATAAAAATATTTGCTGCGACTTTGAACTTTTGAAGTTCTACTGATTCAACTACTCGATTAGGAAGATCATTCCACAACTTGGTCACAGCTGGAATAAAACTTCTAGAGTACTGTGTAGTATTGAGCCTCATGATGGAGAAGGCCTGACTTAGAATTATCATTATTATTGCCAGCTAAGCTACAACTTTAGTTAAAAAGCAAGATGCTATAGGCCTAATGGTTCCAACAGGGGAAAATATCCTTATGAGAAAAGAAAATAAGGAAACGAATAAAAGACATGAGAAATAATGATAATGTTCATAAACTGCGAACTTGACATGGAATACGTCACCTTCTGACCAACTTAGTCTAAATGTTATTGAATAGAATGTCAATGTTAAAAATAAGAATTATCGATTAAAGTGTAAATGATAATAGCATTAGAACACACACGCTATCAACGGCTGATGATGATAAAGATGATATATATATATGTATATATTATATATATATATATATATATATATATATATATATATACATGTACATTTATATATATATATATATATATATATATATATATATATATATATATATATAAATGTACATGTATATATATATATATATATATATATATATATATATATATATATATATATATATATATATATATATATATATATTCTCATGGACAGAAAAACTTAGTATTCGCTACTTCAGTCTGTTTAAAAGACTTTACTTTATATTTGATTTTTCAGTCTTTCCCGATGATAAAGTTTTCATTGATAAATTAATTGGTGGGTGTGTTGTTGAAGGCCTTTATACTCACGGCATTGACCTCTGAACTTTGCACCCCCCCCACAAAAAAAATACCGAAATGTAATGATACTTAGCTAAAACAAAACGGAAATCTTTACCATGAAGTGTTTGAGGTAGCACGCTGACGTCATGATCTAAAGGAACCAATCAGGAAGCAGTTTAGGCTAAATGTTGTCAGAAAGTGTTGATGATTAATAAACTAATTGGCAACTCGTTATTTTTTTTTAAGGTAACGTTGAGAATCAAAGTAGATTTAGCGATAAGGGAGATCGATTTAAATCCCTCGACAACTGGAGCATCCTTTCGAAATATTAGATGATATTTTGGATTATGATTTACAGTATGACGAGGATTATTTTGCCATATGAATTTACGGTGATAGTGATGAATTCAAGTGTTAATGGAGTTGAAAGTGGGGGCAACTGAAACTCGAATCATGTTTCGTAGTACTGGTCCATGGATGTGCACCTTTTCAATGTCCGGAAGAAATAACATTTTAATGAACGTAATGAACGGTAAGCCCTTTGAAAATATTCTTTTTAACAATTCGAACTTTTAAAAGTTATAGCTTCAAGTTATTTTGTACTTAGGTCATTATTGATACAACTATGGTGGGTTTAGTAAGTTGATGACGAGCGCAGCGCTTTCCATAATTTTATTACCGAGAAGTTGCTTATACGAATATTGAGTGATAAATTTGATAAAATTATCCCATGTTTTATAATTAATGTTTATTGTTCAGTTATTAGTGATAAATTGATTCGATCAGTATGTTTTTTATGATATGAGATAGAATGTTACATATGTCAAGCATAGGCCTAGGCCTATGCTCGTCAACTAACCAACCAAATGTTTCCAGTGTGTTTATGTTTCTCTGTTGAATAAACTTCAATATTTTTCTTCAGTGTTTTTGGTGCTGTAGTAGAAAGTGTTAGTGCCAAGACTAGCAGACCGTTTCCATCTAGGTAGCCTAGCAAAATGGATTTTGAGCCATGAAACGAAGGTTACGTATGGTAGACATGTCTGTTGTCAAGTGTTACCGGTTGCATAAGGCAGACATGTTTGTTATCACGGGTTACAGGTTGTACAATAGAAGTCAGATGTGTTTGTTGTCAAGAATTAAAGGCTGCCTATGGCACTCGTGTTTGTTGGTGTCCTGGGTTACCGGTTGCATAAGGCAGAAGTGTTAGTTGGTGCGGAGCCTTTGTATGCGGACATGTTTGATAGTGTTTACGTATTCTGCTATCATGTTTGTTGGTGAGCTGGTGGCAGTATATAGGTTTTGGTTAAGTTCGTGCACGTGTGTTGTTCATCTAGTTACCCAGACTTCTGATTCAGATTAATTAGGGTAAGTACGTACGTGCATTTTCCAAGGTTTTTGAGATAATACAATGCGGTAGGCCAGGAGGTTACCACCCGGCTCTCTAAAATAAGGAAGGTTAGTTAGGATGCATATCTGTATTTCATTATCTTTCGTGTTCCTCACCCAACCTTGTTTTAGCACTTCTGCTGAAAGATACACTCGAGCACGCTATTATATCTCGTTTCTTTTCCTCTTGTTAATTTTTTTTAAGGTTTTAAAGTTTATATATTTTAGATGTAATTTAATGCTGTTAGTGTTCTGAAAATATTTCATTACTTTTAGTTTATTTATTTCCTTTCCCCACTGGGCTATTTTTACGTATTGGGAAAAATAGCCCCTGGGCTTATAGCAACCTTCTTTTCCAACTAAGGTTGTAGCATTGCTACTGATTTCCTATATAATTGTTATCCAGATTCATTCCAAACGCTCAGTAAAGAAAACTTAAACCATATTTAATCTGTGAACCGCTTTCCCGACAACTAAATATTTACTCGTGCAATTGGTGTCGACCGTTAGCGGGTACGGCGTACTTGTTAGGTTAGTAGTCATATCTGTATTGACTGTAGTGTATACTGCATAGACACTTTTACCTCATTATTGAAAGGTTTACGTGTTATGGTCTTTAACCCCTTGATCGAAATATTTTTCTGCCTAATAAAAGCTCCAAAAGAGCGTGTGCAAACAAAGTGGCAAGCTATCGATTCCATTTCATAAACATATTTGAAGGACTCACGTTAGTTGACACAGATATGCTTACAGCACTCGGAATCCCATAGGTCTAAGGGATAGTTAAATAAGGTTATTGTATTTGTATTATAATAATTTCGAATTGTAAACTGTTCATTGAGAGTACAGTGCATGACTAACCAATTGATTTTATAAATATTAAAGTCAGGGACTCAACAAAGCTGTTAAGGGCGGGGGGACATTGGCCATGAGATGATAGACTTACTTGATTTCACTATTGCCATAATTATGGGATATACGAAGTATGGGTCGTATGAAAAGTGGTCTATTATTATTATTATTATTATTAAGTGGTTGCACACCAAAACTATTGCTTGCTCTGATACGGATCAATCCATGCATTCCTATGTGTAAAGTTATACACCAACTTCAACCGTAACATAACAGTTGTTTTAGTTCTTTGAATTTACACCAAAACCGTTACGCGTTTCTCTTAACTGACAACCTACTGATCATTTCATGGATTCCTGTTTGTATAAGTTTTACACTTACCTTCAACCGTATCATAATGGTTATATGTATATATAATTATATGAATATATTTTCTCATGAATTAGTCACATTTAATAGAAGATATAGACATTTGAAATTCGAATTGTGTATTTTTCCCTCGTGGTAATGCTGAATACGATACGTTACAAGCTTGCTTTCTAGTTTTATATTTACAGCTGACATGTTTGTAACTTATGGTCTGTTCATTTTCGTTTTTATCAATTATTCATTATTATATTTTCAAGTTGTAAAGGGAATTTAATTTCACTGAAACTATTTCTTGATATTTCGTATGCACACAATTGAACCACGTGCTAAAATATGTATTACTGAGTTTTACATGCTAACATCAATTAGTATTGTGTACATTGGTGTTCATTTGTCGTTATTTCGACCAAAGATATGATTTTGTCAATTATTTGAAATTTAGATTTTTTTTTATAATTAAGGGTTTTGTGCGTAA
>NC_090743.1:33562724-33565224 GCF_036898095.1 Palaemon carinicauda
ACAGAGTCTAACAAAGTGAAGTTGCAAGCCCCATGTCCTATTCCATGCTGTCTGCAACCCTACACATTCGGCTAACTACAAGATACTGTTAGGTTTCTAATGTATCGCTTAGGTCAACAGAGTTTTTTTTTTTTTTAGAGTTTTTTAAAGGTCGCTCATAAATGGCAGAGGCAAGGGGACAGTGACATTTCCTTAGCTAGCAGGACATTGCTCTAGAGATTCACCATATATACATATGGCTATCGGATAAACCCCCTCTCCACCCAAGCTAGGACTAAGGGGTCCAAGGCAGTAACTACTGATAACAGCAGATAGACCTATAGGCTCCCCCCAAACCCCTATCTTTAGCTCACAAGCATGGTGAGGTTGCAGATACTACAAAAAACTGAGCTTGAGTCCTGGAGATGGCCAGGCAGGAATGTATCCAAGAGGCCGCCACAGCGCAGTATTTTAACGTAACGTGACTAAATAGTGTGCTTAGTTGGGGAATTAAATTTTAAACTCTTCTCAATGGTACGTATCTATGCGTGGCTAGTAAGTATAGTTTTTTGTTAAGGAACTTTATAAATGGTTATCGGTTACAAAAGGGAGCAGTAGATAATTGTTGGATAAGGTTTTTTTGTGGGTTAGGCTGAATCGTGATTATATATATATATATATATATATATATATATATATATATATATATATATATATATATATATATATATATATATATATATATATATATATATGTGTGTGTGTGTGTGTTGTGTGTGTGTGTGCATACATATACATACATGTTTTAATCGACCTGTAGATCGGGGGAGGTTACGCAAAGGAAACATACACACATACATATATATATATATATATATATATATATATATATATATATATATATATATAAATTTTCATCGAGCTATACAATCCGGGAAAGCTACCCAAAGGGAACATGAGCCGTAGTCTACCTGTTACTGAGCGCCACCTGCCAGGTACTACCACCCACCCCTACCTCACGAGCTGGTGAAGCTGTATAAGACAGATATCTAATGATCTTGGCTGTAGCTGAAGACGGGTGTCAAGTGGGAAGTGGTTTCCGACGATGTCAAAAGGATTTAACGACTTCAATGGGGGGATGGAGGTTGTCGGCATCGTTGTATATTTTCCAAGGAAGGGAGAGATTGTTATCAAATATGAGGGGATTTTGCCAGTATAATGAGACATTGAGTCAAGAAATATACACTAGTGTACGCGACCGTCAAGCATGACTGCTAAACAATTAGATAGAAATGCACACAAGCACACACACGTTCAACCCTTTCCATCCCCTACTTTCCTTACTTCAACATGGCAGTAGTGTTTTAAGAGTGTACCTCTTGGGCTACCCCCTCTCACCAGGGTATGATTACTCCCTCCTCTACTCGAAGAATGGGGAGAGACCTAGTCCTGTAGTTATATGTCTGGCAATAGCCCAGTGAGGAAAGGAAGTAGGGAATAAATACACGATGTAGGCTATAAGAAATAATGAGTAACAACATAAAATATCTGAGAATCAATAACACCGTTAAAATTGATCTGTCATATATAAATAATAAGAGATAATAGTGTGCCTGTGTGTACCCTCAAGGAAGAGAACTCTTAACATAAGACAATGGTACAGTAGCTATGGCACTACCTGAGACCAGATAACAATGGTAACATACAATCTTATCTTTAGAGAATAATATAAAGATAAATTCAACACTTATCGTAATATGGTATTCCCTTGAACAATGAGGATATTGTAAATGTAATTTAAATTATCTATTCTGAATTAAATCATAATTTTTTTTTTAACGTTACAGACATCACTTATGTGTTCGGTAATTATAGATTTAACTTCTTATTTCAAAATAAGCGAAATAACTTTTTTTTGCTATTTATTTTTATATATAGTTTATATTCATACAATCTATTTTTATAAAATTTCATAGAATTGTAATTGCCATTTAATTTTTTTTTCTATTATACATTACTTAATATCAATAATTGAAGAACTGATTGAATAATTAAGATTTTTCTATTATATCTATTGCATATAACCCATTAAAATAATTCTAACGGCTTTCTTTAAAGGAGAATAGTTGAATCCTTAGGTTTTCTTCAGGTCTCTCTCTTTCTCAACTCCTCTTTGTTTGGAGTTTTCCCCTTTTTACATTACTCTTTTTCCAGAGTTTTATTCCGAGTTTCAACGTTTGAGTATTTCTCCATTCTTGGAAACAGGACGGCGCACAGAACACGGGTATTTTTACCTCCGCCCACGAAGTTGGGAGGATGTTATCTTTTCGCCCACGTTTGTTTGTTTGTTTGTGAACAAATTCCTGGCTACATCTTTAGACGTGGAAGTAATTCAGTTTTGAAATGCATAGGTCAATGGTCAAGGTCGAGAAATTGGTCGACCGAATTAACCTTAACCTTAACCGCAAGTTAGGTTGTCACACAGAGTTCAAATACGCCTGCGGTCTAAGTTAATTTTGGG
>NC_090743.1:33570224-33582724 GCF_036898095.1 Palaemon carinicauda
TTAGACAATAACTTGAAATGTGCTAAACGTGTTCAATTAATACCGATCTGAGAACAATTCCAGGAAACGTAATTGAGGTTTTAGAAGTAATTGATGCTTGGGTTATATATGTAAATGCTCTCTGGCGCGATTGGAAAGTCCAAATATGTAACAGACGATGCTTTTCGTTGACCGAATACAGGCTGCAGTTGCCAACGGGGATTTTTCTCTGTGTTGGAACTGAATAATAATAATAATAATAATAATAATAATAATAATAATAATGATAATAATAATGATAATAATAATAATAATTATTTTTTATTATTATTATTATTGTTATTATTATTATTGTTGTTATTATTATTATTATTATTATTATTATTATTATTATTATTATTTATGATTTACTATTTATTATTATTCATTATTTATTATTTATTGCTTATTTATTTATTATTAGAAGCTAAGCTACAACCCTAGTTGGAAGGCAAGATGCTTTAAGCCCAAAAGCTCCAACGGGGAAAAATAGCCCAGTACGGTAAGGATAAAAGGAAATGAATACATTACAAGATAAATAAAACTATCAAAATAGAATATTTTAAGAACAGTAACAACATTAAATTAAATCTTTCATATATAATTAAACTATAAAATCTTCAAAAAACAAGAAAAAGATGAAAAAGATACAACAGCGTGCCTGAGTGTACTCTCAAGCAAGAGGGTGGAAGGCTATGGCACTATCCAAGACTAGAGAACAATGGTTTGATTTTTGGAGGGTCCTTTTCCAAGAAGAGCTGCTTACTGTCTCTTACATGCCATGCTGAAATCCAGCCTGCGTTAATCCCTGGTTATTTTCGTTTATTGGCAGACTTTGTGTGTTTTTAAATTCATAACATTAAGCGGGTTTTCGTGTAGGAGATGGCTTCTGGCTTTTTGTGGAGTAAAACATCCACATATAATAACTTGCCTTTCTTACACCTAGACAGAAGTCATCTGTTGCTCGGTTATGGAGCACTACAGATCTGGTGTTATTATTATTATATTATTATTATTATTATTATTATTATTATTATTATTATTATTATTATTATTATTATCATTGGAACGATTTCAGTAATAGTATTAATAACTAGAACGGGGACTCAGTAGAGCGCATACCTTCGCCTATATCTTGTTGCATAGCTTCGCTTATATCATGTTGCACACCTTCGCTTATATCATGATGTATATTACAAGACCAGCAATTGGATTATGCACATTTTGGTACTAGTTATATGAAAATCAGGTAAAAATTGGACACGATGTGGCAAGAAGACGTCTTTGCCCTTTTCGTGACCTTGACTTTTGACTCAATTAATCAAAAATTGTCCTTGGATCTTGGGCCAATCATCCCAACAAATTTGATGAGATTTGGACAAATAGTTTTTGAGTTATGCGAATCACAAATAAACAGACAGGCGTACACACATAAATACACGACACTTTTAAAACATAACCTTCGCAACGTAGTTGGCGAAGATAACAATACAAAATAATTTTACGCTCTGTTTTACTTCCTGCATGTTAATGGCCATGCTTTCCAATACGTCTTTCACATCATTTGCTTAACCCTTCCTAGGTCATCTTTCCTTTTCCGGTGTCTTTTATATGATATTTTATGCTGCTTTCATTAGCCTAATATTGTCCGTTTGTTTTGCATGACTGAACCGTTTCCAAATACTCTAATGCATCTTTTCACTTATGCTCACTTTTTTGGTCCCCGTCTCCACACACACACACACACACACACACACACACACACACACCACACACACGTATATATACATATACATAATAAACATATATATATATATCATCAATCATCACAATCAGCTTCAGCCATGTTCTTCCACTTGCGTCTGTATATGGTCTTTGAGTGCCACTCCACGGCCGCAAACTTCATTATTCATGTATTTATATATATATATATATATATATATATATATATATATATATATATATATATATATATATATACATAATATATATATATAATAATATATGTATATATATATATATATATATATGTATATATATATTATATATATATATATATATATATATATATATATATATATATATATATATATATATATATATTATATATATATATATATATATATATATATATATATATATATATATATATATATATATATATATATATATATATATGCACGATCACATCCTCAAACCTGTAAAAAGCTCTCCATTTCTCATACTCCTCCTTTTTATATTGTATCCACCTTACCCGTTCTATAATATTTCAGCCCAAGGAAATACAGTTGTATAATCCTTCCCGGACATTCCTAACGGTGAGCGATTGTGATTGTTTGTGATATGTCAGTCCTAGTTTGAGTGGAAAAAGTGAAAAGATTTATCCTTCATTTTTCACATTTTCTTCCATTTCTTTCTCTCTATCTCATGACTTTTATTCAGTCCCTGGAATCCTCTTTGCCGAGTTTCAAATGATCTGGAAAGACAAAGGTTGTTTAAAGATGACATGGAATTATTCTTTTAAATTCTTATTTTGAAATGTGGAAATCACAAGAAGGTTTTAATTAGTTTTACGACTGGTTTATGTTTACTAAGGGAATAAGAAGAGAATTTTATGAAGAAATGTATTCAGATAGATTCTCTCTCTCTCTCTCTCTCCTCTCTCTCTCTCTCTCTCTCTCTCTCTCTCTCTCTCTCTCTCTCTCTCTCCCCCCCCCCTCTCTCTCTCTCTCTCTCTCTCTCTCTCTCTCTCTCTCTCTCTCTCTCTCTCTCTCTCTCTCTCTCTCTTCTCTCTCCCCCCCCCAGGTAGCGAAAGACGTACACTGAATGTGATCTGACATACCTTTTATTATTTAACTAAGATATTCTCTCTCTCTCTCTCTCTCTCTCTCTCCTCTCTCTCTCTCTCTCTCTCTCTCTCTCTCTCTCTCTCTCTCTCTCTCTCGTCAAAAAGACTTTGTATATATGTTCTGCCAAATACCCCAAAACCATGTATCGAAAAGAAAGCATTTTATAAGTCCCATGTATTATACTAACATCACATGCAATATTACTCAGGTTATCCTTAATAAAATTGAAATGAGATCTTGAGAAATCGGAGATTTAATCTTAATAAATTATTAGGTAATTTCAAACGACCATAATATTAAACAATTAGGAGGATAAATACCAATGTGATGCCATACTTTCCTATCGTGTTTTGATTAATTGGTGAAACACCCCCGTTGCATTTTATAGTAGTTAGAGTATCCTACTTGGCCCTATTTATTATTTTTTTTTTTCACCTGGTGGTGAGTATTTATCTCCGCCAACGAAGTTGGAAGGATGTTATGTTTTACCCCTTGAGTTTGTGTGTTTGTTTGTGAACAGTTCCTGCACACAATTTTAATCGTAGAGTAGTGAAACTTGCCGGGATTAACTGTTATGTAAAATGCTGTAAATGATTAAGTTTTAAAAGGTCAAGGTCAAAGGCCACGGTGTGCAAACTGTCCGATTTACATAATCGCCCATATGTATGGACATCGTTGTCACAGAGACTTCAAACTTGGTTCATATACGAGTGTATGAAAATTCATAACAAATTAATACATGTTCAGGTAAAAGGTCAAGAATTAAGCTGCCGCCTCGGAGGTCTGCACTCTAGTGAATACCCCGCTAGTCTAAAACTTGGTGTATTTCATGTTCTTAAATATTAATTTTCTGAAACGTTTGTCCTCAGTCTTTTATAATCTTGAGTATGCTTCCGTTTGCTTGAAGGTGTATCAAGGAGACTTTTATGTTTTAATTTTCCAGTGTTAGTTATTTTTATTTATACGTATTTTAATTTCAATTTTCTTTGATCTCTTCTGACGTTTTTCGTTTCCATTTCATGATGATGATGAAGGTGATGACGATTTTATTTCGCTGTCATTATAAATTTATGTGATGAATTAAATTTTAAGCATTTTTCTCTTCACAGAATTGTAATTTCCCTCCCCTGAAGCTGCTAATAATGAATTCAAATCAATCGTTCCAATGATATCTTGAGTGTATGTATATATGTATATAATTATATATATAATATATATATATATATATATATATATATATATATATATATATATACATATATATATACATACTGTATATATATATGTATAAATAAATGTATATATACATGTATATATATATATATATATATATATGTGTGTGTGTGTGTGTGTTTGTATTGTGTGTACGTGTCAATCAAATATATTTACCTCCGCCAACGAAGTTTCGAGGAAGTTATGTTTTCATCCCTGTTTGTCTGTTTGTCCGTTTATCTGATTGTTTGTGAACAACTTCCAGGCCACAATTTTATTCATGAATTAATTGTTGTGTTTGAGATGTTGAAGTGATTCAAATACGAAAGCCCAAGGTTAAAGTTCAAGCCGTGGAGGTCTGCACAGTGCTTTTCTAGTTTATCTAATGAAACCTATGGAATAGAAAGAAATAAAACGAAATCGAGAAGTTCTGGGGTCCGTTTAGTTTTTCATATCGCTTAGCTTGCTTTCATTTATTTTTCTATCTATCGTTTTTCAGAAACCAAGAAAAATGTAATGTCGATTTTACCGAGTCTTTTTTTCCAATTATTTTCCAGTGAACCCGACATTCACACACTGCCTTACCACCATTGGTGTTTTTTATGCTTACTGCCTCCCCGGCCCCAGTGCTGGATAATATGTTTCAAATTCCTTAGATTCATGATTCCGAAATCACAGAGTGTAAAAATTTAAAGGTTTAAAGGTCACTCATGAATGGCAGATAAAAGGGACAATGCCCTAGAGACTGACCGTACGTACATATAATCAACAACCAAGCCCCCTCTCCTTGCAAGTTATACCAAGGAAGGCCAGGCAATGGCTGTTCATGACTCACAAGGCATACCTCTTGGCACCCCCAAATCCCTCATCCTTATTTCACAGGGATGTTGAGATTGTAGACCCTACAAGAAACTATCGAGCTTGAAACGGGTCTCGAACCCCTGTCCTTCAGATTGGCAGAAAGTGGCGTTTCCAATAGGCTACCACGGTCTCGAACCCCAGTCCGTCAGATTGACTGTCATTGGCGTTTCCAATAGGTTACCACGGTCTCGAACCCCAGTCGAGCTGATTGGCAGAAAGTGGCGTTTCCAAGAGGCTACCACGGTCTCGAACCCCCAGTCGAGCTGATTGGCAAGAAAGTGGCGTTTCCAAGAGGCTACCACGGTCTCGAACCCCAGTCGAGCTGATTGGCAAGAAAGTTTCGTTTCCAAGAGGCTACCACGGTCTCGACCCCCAGTCGAGCTGATTGGCAAGAAAGTGGCGTTTCCAAGAGGCTACCACGGTCTCGAACCCCAGTCGAGCTGATTGGCAGAAAGTGGCGTTTCCAAGAGGCTACCACGGTCTCGAACCCCAGTCGAGCTGATTGGCAAGAAAGTGGCGTTTCCAAGAGGCTACCACGGTCTCGAACCCCAGTCGAGCTGATTGGCAAGAAAGTGGCGTTTCCAAGAGGCTACCACGGTCTCGAACCCCAGTCGAGCTGATTGGCAAGAAAGTGGCGTTTCCAAGAGGCTACCACGGTCTCGAACCCCAGTCGAGCTGATTGGCAAGAAAGTGGCGTTTCCAAGAGGCTACCACGGTCTCGAACCCCAGTCGAGCTGATTGGCAAGAAAGTGGCGTTTCCAAGAGGCTACCACGGTCTCGAACCCCAGTCCGTCAGATTGACAGTCAGTGGCGTTTCCAATAGGCTACCACGGTCTCGAACCCCAGTCGAGCTGATTGGCAAGAAAGTGGCGTTTCCAAGAGGCTACCACGGTCTTGAACTCCAGTCGAGCTGATTGTCAGAAAGTGTCGTTTCCAATAGGCTACCACGGTCTCGAACCCCAGTCCGTCAGATTGACAGTCAGTGGCGTTTCCAATAGGCTACCACGGTCTCGAACCCCAGTCGAGCTGATTGGCAAGAAAGTGGCGTTTCCAAGAGGCTACCACGGTCTTGAACTCCAGTCGAGCTGATTGTCAGAAAGTTTCGTTTCCAATAGGCTACCACGGGTCTCGAACCCCAGTCCGAGCTGATTGGCAAGAAAGTGGCGTTTCCAAGAGGCTACCACGGTCTCGAACCCCAGTCGAGCTGATTGTCAGAAAGTTTCGTTTCCAATAGGCTACCACGGTCTCGAACCCCAGTCCGTCAGATTGACAGTCAGTGGCGTTTCCAATAGGCTACCACGGTCTCGAACCCCAGTCGAGCTGATTGGCAGAAAGTGGCGTTTCCAGAGGCTACCACGGTCTCGAACCACAGTCCGGTCAGATTGGCAGTCAGTGGCGTTTCCAATAGGCTACCACGGTCTCGAACCCCAGTCGAGCTGATTGGCAGAAAGTGGCGTTTCCAAGAGGCTACCACGGTCTCGAACCCCAGTCGAGCTGATTGGCAAGAAAGTGGCGTTTCCAAGAGGCTACCACGGTCTCGAACCCCAGTCGAGCTGATTGGCAAGAAAGTGGCGTTTCCAAGAGGCTACCACGGTCTTGAACTCCAGTCGAGCTGATTGTCAGAAAGTTTCGTTTCCAATAGGCTACCACGGTCTCGAACCCCAGTCGAGCTGATTGGCAAGAAAGTGGCGTTTCCAAGAGGCTACCACGGTCTCGAACCCCAGTCGAGCTGATTGGCAGAAAGTGGCGTTTCCAAGAGGCTACCACGGTCTCGAACCCCAGTCGAGCTGATTGTCAGAAAGTTTCGTTTCCAATAGGCTACCACGGTCTCGAACCCCAGTCCGTCAGATTGACAGTCAGTGGCGTTTCCAATAGGCTACCACGGTCTCGAACCCCAGTCGAGCTGATTGGCAGAAAGTGGCGTTTCCAAGAGGCTACCACGGTCTCGAACCACAGTCCGTCAGATTGGCAGTCAGTGGCGTTTTCCAATAGGCTACCACGGTCTCGAACCCCAGTCGAGCTGATTGGCAGAAAGTGGCGTTTCCAAGAGGCTACCACGGTCTCGAACCCCAGTCGAGCTGATTGGCAAGAAAGTGGCGTTTCCAAGAGGCTACCACGGTCTCGAACCCCAGTCGAGCTGATTGGCAAGAAAGTGGGCGGTTTCCAAGAGGCTACCACGGTCTTGAACTCCAGTCGAGCTGATTGTCAGAAAGTTTCGTTTCCAATAGGCTACCACGGTCTCGAACCCCAGTCGAGCTGATTGGCAAGAAAGTGGCGTTTCCAAGAGGCTACCACGGTCTCGAACCCCAGTCGAGCTGATTGTCAGAAAGTTTCGTTTCCAATAGGCTACCACGGTCTCGAACCCCAGTCCGTCAGATTGACAGTCAGTGGCGTTTCCAATAGGCTACCACGGTCTCGAACCCCAGTCGAGCTGATTGGCAGAAAGTGGCGTTTCCAAGAGGCTACCACGGTCTCGAACCACAGTCCGTCAGATTGGCAGTCAGTGGCGTTTCCAATAGGCTACCACGGTCTCGAACCCCAGTCGAGCTGATTGGCAGAAAGGGGCGTTTCCAAGAGGCTACCACGGTCTCGAACCCCAGTCGAGCTGATTGGCAAGAAAGTGGCGTTTCCAAGAGGCTACCACGGTCTCGAACCCCAGTCGAGCTGATTGCAAGAAAGTGGCGTTTCCAAGAGGCTACCACGGTCTTGAACTCCAGTCGAGCTGATTGGCAAGAAAGTGGGCGTTTCCCAAGAGGCTACCACGGTCTCGAACCACAGTCCGTCAGATTGGCAGTCAGTGGCGTTTCCAATAGGCTACCACGGTCTTGAACCCCAGTCGATCTGATTGGCAGAAAGTGGCGTTTCCAATAGGCTACCACGGTCCTCGAACCCCAGTCGAGCTGATTGGCAGAAAGTGGCGTTTCCAAGAGGCTACCACGGTCTCGAACCACAGTCCGTCAGATTGGCAGTCAGTGGCGTTTCAATAGGCTACCACGGTCTTGAACCCCAGTCGATCTGATTGGCAGAAAGTGGCGTTTCCAAGAGGCTACCACGGTCTTGAACCCCAGTCGATCTGATTGGCAGAAAGTGGCGTTTCAATAGGCTACCACGGTCTTGAACCCCAGTCGATCTGATTGGCAGTCAGTGGCGTTTCCAATAGGCTACCACGGTCTTGAACCCCAGTCGATCTGATTGGCAGAAAGTGGCGTTTCCAATAGGCTACCACGGTCTCGAACCCCAGTCGAGCTGATTGGCAGAAAGTGGCGTTTCCAAGAGGCTACTACGGTCTCGAACCACAGTCCGTCAGATTGGCAGTCAGTGGCGTTTCCAATAGGCTACCACGGTCTCGAACCCCAGTCGATCTGATTGGCAGAAAGTGGCGTTTCCAAGAGGCTACCACGGTCTCGAACCCCAGTCGAGCTGATTGGCAGAAAGTGGCGTTTCCAAGAGGCTACCACGGTCTCGAACCCAGTCGAGCTGATTGGCAGAAAGTGGCGTTTCCAATAGGCTACCACGGTCTCGAACCCCAGTCGAGCTGATTGGCAGAAAGTGGCGTTTCCTATAGGCTACCAAGGTCTCGAACCCCAGTCCGTCAGATTAACAGTCAGTGGCGTTTCCAATAGGCTACCACGGTCTCGAACCCCAGTCGAGCTGATTGGCAGAAAGTGGCGTTTCCTATAGGCTACCAAGGTCTCGAACCCCAGTCCGTCAGATTAACAGTCAGTGGCGTTTCCAATAGGCTACCACGGTCTCGAACACCAGTCGAGCTGATTGGCACAAAGTGGCGTTTCCAAGAGGCTACCACGGTCTCGAACACCAGTCGAGCTGATTGGCACAAAGTGGCGTTTCCAATAGGCCACCGCACGGAAAAGCAAATTTTATTGAGATGTGATGTTGTTAAACGCGAGCATTTTCAGTTTAATTCAATTATGTATTTTTTTTTTTTATTGTATCCCATTATTTTTATTTCATCATCCATTGAACCCAGCACGTATTCGTGAAATGTTTACACAGATAAGAGAACATTGTATTTTCACGTAATTCTTTCCACATTGGCAAATTAGGTCAAGTTGCACACCACAAATTTGCCTTGTGTGATTTTTGTTTTCAGGTTTTTAATTGGATTTGTTCCCGCTTGTTGTGATTAATTGAATTTAATACTGGCTTATTCATCTGTTATTTTGTTTATTTGAAGTAAACACCAGGGCAGATTTGCTAAGGGAATTCTCCATTTACGATTCTCTTTTTCCTTTATAGAATTTGCTATTCATGTATCTTTTTCTTTTGCGAAATATTACCCTTTTTATTTCAACTAGTGTGCGTGACCCGCCAAAAATAGCGGCCAAGAATTTAGATCGATATGCTCACACACACGCAGACGCAATCACCTCTCATGATATGGCTATTCCCTCTCTCTCCCCTACTCGAGGGACGAGGAGAACTGAGCGTGACCGGAAAGAAATATATATAGTATATATATATATATATATATATATATATATATATATATATATATATATATATATATATATATATATATATATATACACACACCACACAGTATATGCATGCATATGCACACGCGCACATACACACACACACACACACACACACACACACACACATATATATATATATATATATATATATATATATATATATATATATATATAAAACTAGCCAGACACTTGCTGTTTATTATATAAGGGAGATAAAAATCATGGCCTCATTTATTTACTTTGCGGGTAAGACTAACTTCTATTCTAATGAAATTACATAACTATTGGGGGTTAGATCATTATTAAAAGTGGTTACCATTTACGGAAGTATAGATTTCGATTTCAATCAAAGAGCTATTATAATAACTTATTGGAGCATTAATCGAGATAGCTAATAAATATCAGCCTCATTAAACTTCTTCACAAGTTTTTCAAATAGTCTTTCATACAAGATAATTAAACCAATTTTTTTTGTCCCTCCTTAGCATGAAAAATCACAATATATCTGTAATAAAGTTCATGGCAGCAAATACAAATTTAAACAAAATGTTCTCAAAATCTGTTCAGATCAATCGTTGATTTTCCTTTTATTCCTTTCCAGGAAGTCGAGATTTTCCAGCATCATAATTTCAGCGGAGAAATATATCGACAGAGACTTTCCTCTTAGTGCTGAGCTTAATCTGAATTGCCCTGTTTGGATCTTACCACGGGCATGAAAGGTAGGTAAATAAACAATGAACTCTGCAGTTTAACATTATGTATGAGATTTTGTTTGTTCATTTAAGAATAAGCTAGAAAGAACCGCTGACAATTTCTTAAGGAAAACATCATTATACTCCAAGTAGAATCTGAAAATATTTCTATTGGAATATTAGCCTTAATTAAATTTCGCGACTTTGAAAGTTTATGAATAATTCAATATTTCTCCCATGATATATTCTTTAAAATCCAGCTTTTTTAAATTTTATTTTTGTTTTTTTATTATACATAATCTCTTTTCTTATTTTCTGGCCAATAATTCCTTCGTAAATTTTCTATTGTCAATATTGAACGTTCATTTTCATGGTCTCTTGACTGAAACGTTTGATTATTTAATGAAGAAAGAAATATTTAACATTTTTGTTTAGGATTTGCCCTAATTGAGTAATTACTTCTGCTTATAACTAGAATATATTTTCTTCTTGTAATGAAGCAAAATTATACATATTTTTTCTCATCTCGCTTACAGTGTAGTAACCTGGTATAATTATAATTGTATGAGTATATACAGTTTTTTTTTTTTTTTTTTTGTAATAGATAAAGTTTAGGAGATATGGTGATGTGAGGAGTTACTATCGGGCATTCACTATATTTATGTGTACATATATATATATATATATATATATATATATATATATATATATACATATGTATATATACATACATACATATACACAGACTATATATATATATATATATATATATATATATATATATATATATGCAGTGTATATATATATATATATATATATATATATATATATATATATATATATATATATATATATATATAGTGAATGCCCTATAGTAACATTTCGACGCATTTTTCATATTAAAATAAGCCATATATCTGGATTTTCTCTATACCTAGGGATCAGAGATCGAAGGAGAAATCAACTCAAAGATAATATTATCTGGTCGGCCGGAGAATCGAACCCTGGTCCGAGTGGTGTCATACCATTTAGCCAATGGCTAAATGGTATATCACTGTCATCCCAGTTTCTCGGAACAGGGTTCGATTCCATGGCCGACCAGACACCATTATCTTTGAGTTGATTTCCCCTTGGATCTCTAATCCCTAGGTATAGAGAAAATCCTGATATTAAGGATTGAAATATACCGCTTATTTGAATATATATATATATATATATATATATATATATATATATATATATATATATATATATATATATATATATATTATATATATATATAGATAGATAGATAGATAATAATTTTTTTCTATCAGGAACCAGGAAAAGTTATCTCTAATAAATGGAGCCATATTAATGAGAAATCCTCTCTCTCTCTCTCTCTCTCTCTCTCTCTCTCTCTCTCTCTCTCTCTCTCTCTCTCTCTCTCTCATACAAATTCTCCTATGTAATTCTTCCCCGAACGTAATTATGGATATATTTATAAAATTAATACCTTGAAATTTTACATTTGTATACATAGCAACACGTCTCCGAAGGCCTGTTCCATTCTGCTCACTTGAACGTCTTTCAATAGAATGTAAGAATAACAATGATAAAAGTCCGAGAGTTTTAACAGAGAAAATAAAGGAAAATAAAATCATTTCGCTTTTTCAATATTTTTTTTTATTTACGTCTGGCATATATATTATGGTTTTATTGAAGTTGATTAATAGTTATTTGGATGAGGTGCAAGATAGTAATATTGGTTCTGATGATATATAGAAACTATATATTAGAATATTGATAAAGGTAATTTTAGGACTTGAAAATTATAATATATTTTTAAAGTAATTCATGAACTCACGGAATTCTTGGTTAAGCATAACTCGTGTATTTATATTGAAGATAATTCAGATATGCATATTTAATGTGCCTAATATAATCAAAGAAAGATAACCATATATTTTGATACTTATATGATAGTGTCATTGAGAGAAATTATCCTCAAACTTAATATATAGAAGAAGGAATAATATATACTCTAAAATTAAACATATTGAAAGTCCACAAGAGAGAGAGAGGAGAGAGAGAGAGGAGAGAGAGAGAGAGGAGAGAGAGAGAGAGAGAGAGAGAGAGAGAGAGAGAGAGAGATTGCTTTCATCAAGCACCAATACCTAATTGAAATGTACACAACTATATATGAAATTCAAGTTCAGTATTTTTAGAAAGAAAAATAGCACGTGTTCATCAAGAATATTTACACTTAATCTATACGCAACAAAACAAAGTCAGAGGTCAACACTTGACCTGAAGGAGAGAGAGAGAGAGAGAGAGAGAGAGAGAGAGAGAGAGAGAGAGGGGTGTTACTTCAGATATTTATTCAATGC